>NC_077228.1:359028084-359308084 GCF_027887165.1 Monodelphis domestica
GAAACACACACATATGTGGCAGGTAGAAAAACACAAAGTAATGGCAAAAGGCTAGAGCAAAATCTATTGGTCATCAACTGAGAAAAAGAAGGCAAGAGTCACAATCCTGATATCTGACAAAGTAAAAATAGATCTAGTTAAAACAGATAGGGAAGGTAATTACATCCTGATAAAAGGAAATATAGACAATGAGGAAATATCAGTACTCAACATATGTGCACCAAATATTATAGCATACAAATTTCTCATGGTGAAATTAGTGGAGTTGAAGGAGGAAATATGTATATAGTATAACTCTACTATTTGAAGACCTGAAACTTCCTCTAGATAAATCTAGATCTAGATAAATGAAACCAAAACATAATAAATAAAACAGAGGTAAAAAATGTGAATGAAATCTTATAGATATGTGGAGAAAATAGATATGTAGAGAAAAATAAATATGGACAAGATGGAATACACCTTTTCAGAAGCGCATGATACATTCACAAAGATTGATCATGTACTGGAAGAAAGAAAAACATGTCAAAAAAGTGCAAAAAAGGAGAAATAATACATGCAAACTTTTTACATCATAATGCAACAAAAATAATAATTAATAAGGGTACATGGAGAGGCAAATCAAAGATTAATTGGAAATTAAACAATACAATTCTCCAAAATCAGTTAGTTAAAGAATAAATCATATAACAATTAATAATTTCATTGAAGAGAATGACAATGATGAAAAATCCAATCATAAGAAGTATTCAGGGGGAAATTGATATTCTTGAGTGCATATATTAACAATTAGGGAGAGCAGAATTCAAAGAATTAGGCATAAAATTAAAAAAACAAACAAACAAACAAATTGTAAATTAAACAATTTACAAATCCCCACATGAAAACTAAATTAGAAATCCTAGAAATTAAAGGAGAAATTGATCAAATCAAAAATAAAAGAACTATTACATTAATAAATAAGACTAAAAGCTATACCATGGAAAAAATAAAATAGACAAAATACTGGTCAATCTAAACTTAATAAAAAGAAAGAAGAAAACTAAATTGACAGTATCCAATATGAAAAGGGAGACCTCACCGCTAATGAAGAGGAAATTAAGGCAATCATAAAAACTATTATGCCCAATCAAATGGCAATAAATATGGCAATCTAGGTGATATGGATGGATGAATATTTACAAAAATATAAATTGCCTAGATTAACAGAAGAAGAAATAGTATACTTAAATAATCCTATATCTGAAAAAGAAATTGAACAGAGAATTCCTTCAGAAAATATCCCCAGGACCATATGGATTCACAAATTAATTCTGGCAAACTTTCAAAGAAAAACTAATCCCAATACTATACAAACTATTTGACATAAAGAAGGAGTTCTACCAAATTCCTTTTATGACCCAAATATGGTACTGATTCTAAAGCCAGGCAGATCAAAAACAGAGAAGGAAAACTACAGACCAATCTCCTTAATGAACACAGATGAAAAAATCTTAAATAGAATACTAGGAAAAAGACTCCAGCAAGTTATCATGAGGGTTATTCCTTATGATCAGGTTGGATTTATACCAGAAATGCAGGGATGGTTCAATATTAGGCAATCCATTAACATAATTGACCATATCAACAAGCAAACCAAAAAAATTACATGATTATCTTAATAGATGCAGAAAAAAAACCTTTGACAAAGTACAACACTCATTCCTATTGAAAACATTAGAAAGTATAGGAATAGAAGGGCCTTTCCTAAGAATAATAAACAGTGTAAATCTAAAACCATCACCCAGTATCATCTGCAATGGGGATCAATTAGAAGCCTTCCCAATAAGATCAGGAGTGAAACAAGGATGCCCATTATCACCTCTTATTTAACATTATACTAGCAATACTAGCAGTAGAAATTAGAGAAAAAGAAGAAATTAAAGGTATTAAAATAAGCAATAAGGAAACCAAGATATAACTCTTTGCAGATGATATGATTGTCTACTTAAGGAGTGCTTGAAAATCAACTAAAAAGCTAGTGGAAATAATCAATAACTTTAGCAAAGTTGCAGGATACAAAATAAACACACATAAATTATCAGTATTTCTATATATTTCCAACAAATCCCCGTAACAAGAGTAAGAAAGAGCAATTCCATTTAAAATCACCCTAGACAATATAAAATACTTAGTAATCCATCTACCTAGACAAACATAGGAATTATATAAAACCAACTACAAAACCCTTTTGACACAATTAAAATTAGATCTAGACAATTGGAACAGCATTAATTACTCAAGTGTAAGATGACCTAACATAATAAAAATGGCAATCCTACCCAAATTAAATTTACTCATTTAATGCCTTACCTATAGAATACCAAGAAATCTTTTTTCTGAATTAGATAAAATAAACTATAACAAAGTTCATTTGGAATAACAAAATATCAAGATTATGAAGGGAAATAATGAAAAAAAAATGTGGAGCAGGGCCTAGCAGAATCATGTCTTAAACTATACTATAAAGCATTTGTCATCAAAATAATTTGGTGCTGGTTAAGAGACAGAAGGGAAGATCAGTGGAATCGACTTTGAGTAAATAACCTCAGCAAGACAGTGTATGATAAACCAAAAGAGCCTAACCTTTGGGACAAAAAATCCACTATTTGACAAAAACTGCTGGGAAAATTAGAAATCAGTATGGGAAAAATTAGGTTTAGATCAACATCTCATACCCTACACCAAGATAAATTCAGAATGAGTGAATTACTTGAATATAAAGAATGAAACTATAAGTAAATTAGGTAGACATAGAATAATTTACCTGTCAGATCTATGGGAAAGATTCTTAAGACCAAGAAAGAGTTAGAAAAAGTTACAAAATGTAAAATAAATCATTTTGGTTACATTAAATTAAAAAAGTTTTTGTATAAACAAAACTAATGCAACTAAAATTAGACGGGAAACAACAAATTGGAGAAAAATCTTTTTAACAAAAACCTCTGACAAAGGTCTAATTAGTTAAATTTATAAAGAGCCATATCAATTGTACAAAAAAAAAATCAAGCCATTCCCCAATTGATAAATGGGCAAGGGACATAAATAAGCAATTTTCAGCTAAAGAAATCAAAACTATCCATAAGCACATGAAAAAGTGTTCTAAATCTCTTATAATTAGAGAAATACAAATCAAAACAACTCTGAGATACCACTTCATACCTAGCTGATATTCTAACATGTGTACTATTTATTGGGAAAGGAAATAGGATTGGGAAAATGGTGATAAATGGGAAAGTTTGTATGAGGGTAAAGAGGAGTTAAGGGGAGAGAGGGTATATTGCTTGGTGAGTCAAGGGAGGGAGATGCCCCCTGCTGAGAGGAAACAGCAGGGGTCCAAAGAGGTCTATTTGTCTTTGAATGACTGAAACTGAAGTTCAGCTCACTCTATGACCAGTAAAGATAGTCCACTTATCTGACTGTGAATTCAAATAACATAAAGTTTAATAACTATTTGGGATTGGAATTTTTCTCAGCTTCAGACCTGAGGCCAGGTCCCAGAGGCTGGTGGAGAGTTTGTCCCACTCCCTTCTACTCTCGTTGTTCTAATTCAGAATCTTAGCAGTACACAGAAAACAAACAAGAACAATTCTAACCTTTAGAAGCCTGTGTCTTTGGGCTGAACCAAGAAGAGCATGCCACTCCAGACTGGGCTGAACAAGTTTGTCTCTCATCCAACACCAGGAAGCAAGTCCCACCCAGCAGGAAGGAAGTGCTAGTCCCAAGACCCAACTGCCACTCCCAGTTGGGCCCTTCCCCCACAAACTGTCAGTCTTGTTTCCTTTCCACTCATAACAACAAAGGAAAAGAATAAATGTTGGTGAGAATGTGGCACAATCGGTAAATTAATGCATTGCTGATTGAGCTGTGAATTGATACAGTCATTCTGAATGGCAATTTGGAACTATGCCCAAAGAGCCTTAAAAGAATTTCTGCCTTTTGATCCAACCATACCTCAAAGAGATCATAAGGAAAAAGACTTGTAGAAAAATATTTATAGGGGCACTCTCTGTGGTGGCAAAAATTGGAAAATGAGGGGATGTCTTTGGATTGGGGAATGGCTGAACAAATTGTGACATATGTTGGTGATGGAATACTACTGTGCTGAAAGGAATAATTTACTGCAGGAATTCCATGTGAACTGGAATGTCCTCAGAAATTGATGCAGAGTGAAAGGAGCAGAACCATAAGAACATTATACACAGAGACTGATACACTGTGGCACAATGCAATGTAAGGGATTTCTCTACTAGCTGCAATGCAATAATCCAGGGCAATTCTGAGGGATTTATGAGAAAGAATGCTATTCACATCCATAGAAAGAACTGTAAAAGTAGAAACACGGAAGAAAAATAAATGCTTTATCACCTGGTTTGATGGAGAAATGATTGGGAATGTAGACTCTAAGTGATCACCCTAATGCAAATATTAATAATATGGAAATAGGTCTTGATTAATGACACATGTAAAACCCAGTTGAAATGCTTGTTGGCTATGGGATGGGGGAGCAGGGGAGAGAAAGTACATGAATCATGTAACCATGGGAAAATATTTTAAATTAATTAAATACATTTTTTCTATTAAAAATAAAAAAATAGAAATACGTATTGCATGATAGCAGATGTATAACCTATGTCATATTACATATTGTCTTGTGAGGGGCAGTAGAAAGTGGGAAGGAGAGAAAATGGATCATAGAATATCAAAAATGATTATTAAAAATTATATCTACCTGTAATCTTGTAAAGAAAAACATAATTTAAAAAAATTTAAAGTAACAGCATAAGATGGAGTACTGATACTAGAGTCAGGGAGATTCATATTTGTGAGTTCAAATCCAATCTCAGATACTTTCTAGCTTTTTGACCCTATATAAGTCACTTAACCCTGTTTCACTCAGTTTTCTCATGTCAAAGGAGCTAGAGAAGAAAATGGCAAACCACTCTGATATCTCTGCTCAAAAAATCCCTAAATAAAGTCATGAAGAATGGAACTGACTAAAATGTCAAAAAAATAGTAATTTATTAAAATTTTGCTTCATGTTTAACATGACATTTAAGTTAGTTTATATTCATTTACAAATGTAAAACAAAACAAAGCAATAAAGCAAAAGCAAGCCTAGGTCCAGTTCCAGTGCTTTATGCTTATGGAAAATATGAAATATTTCATAGCAAAGTCTTACTGCTCAGTAATTATTTCACTTCTCTGTACCTCAGTTTCTGCATCTTTCCATCAATCAAGAAACACGTTTTTTCCTAATATGTGCTGGATAAAGTTCTAAGAATTGAGGATACAAAAAAAAAATGAAACCGTCTTTGCCCTCAAGTTGGTTCTATTCATCTGGGGGGAAATTGTATATAAACATGGAAGAATATACAAAATATAGAAGAAATCAATACAACGTTAACCTAGAGAAGGGAGTCAAAGTGACTAGAATAGCCCCATAGAGGATGTACTTATTCGAACTGAACTATGTAGGAATTTAGGAATTCTAAGAGTCTGAGATGAGGAGTTATATTCTAGGCATGTATGACATTTAGGCAAAGACATTGATATGGGTGATTACATGTCCTATGTGAGGGTTAAAAAGAGTCAGTTTTGTTGCCTGTCAGAGTACAAGAATCCTGAAAAGGTACGTTAGACCCAGGTTGGGAGGGGCTTGAATTACCAAACAGAGGAATACGTATTTTATCTAAGTGACTACTAGGAGCCTTTGAAGCTTATTAATTAGTAATGTGGCATGTTAGAACCATGCCCAAAGGGCTGAAAAACTGTATATACCCTTTGACCCAGCAATACCATTATTAGGTCTGTATTCCAAAGAGATCAAAGATAGGGAAAAGTGGCTTATTTGTGCAATAAGTAGAGCAGCTCTTTTTCTGGTAGCAAAGAATTTGAAACTGAAGAGATGTCTATCAATTGGGGTGGCTGCATAAGTTGTGGTATATAGTATAATGGAATTCTATTGTGCTATAAGAAATGATGAACAAGACATTATATACACACACACACACACACACACACACACACACACACACACAAACCTAGAAAGACTTTTATGAAGTGATGCAAAGTAAAATGAGCAGAAGCAAGAGAATGTTGTGTACAATAATAGAAAGTACAATGATCAAGTGTTAAAGACCTAATTATTATCAACAATGCAAATATCTCAGACAATTCCAAGGAACTCAAGATGATGAAGACTATCTACTACCATCAGGGGGAAAAAATGATGGAGGCTGAATGCAGATTGAAGTATACCATTCTTCACTTTATTTTCTTGAATTTTTCTCTAGTGTAAGTTATACACACACACACACACATATCTTGAAATTCCTAAATTGATTTTGATAAGGAAATGGCAAATTTTCTCCTATCAATAAAACAGAATTTGAAATTAATAGTCACTGTGCTAGGGATACAAATAAGTAAAAGAAACATAGTCCTTTTCCCTCAAGGAGCTTACCATATGATAGGGAAGATAATACACAAAGGGAAACTGAAACAGGGTGCCTGCAGATGGTGCCAGATGGTTGTAGGGGGACAAGATAATGGAGTTATTATGTTTGTGGAGTTGAAAAAAATCACCAAAAGAGATGATGGCGATATAAATTATCTGGTAAAAGTCTGAGTACTCTTTAAAGAGGGACCTTGGAAATTCATGACTCTGACCTCCAGCCCTTCCAAGGAAAAACAATGCAAGTTGTTTGAATATCAAAGTTGAATCAACCTTCATTACAATGAGATTTCTGGTGATGAGCTTATCCAGGAAGAGACATAATGTTTTCTGAGTGAAAACTGAGCAGAACAGCTGATGGAAATGAAGTAATGAAATGCAGAAAATGAAGAAATCAGAGTGACCTTACCAAAAAAGTTAAAAAATTTCCAGAGCTACATCACAAGGAATAACATTTGACTTATACATAGAACATTTTCAGCTTCTTAGAAAAATAAATGCTATAAAAATACAGTGTGATCTTATTATTCATTACTGTTGATATTAATAGATTCATTCATAATGCAGTTGTTATTAATAACATCGGCAATGTTATAAAATGTACATTTAATTATTAATGGCACTGAAATCACAAATTGCTAATTTGGATAAAAAAGGAACATTGCAGTCTTACAGTATAACTATGTTGGTAGACATTCATTTTTACTGAAAGTTTGTCTTGACTTTTACCTTGCCCTGACATATGGCTTTTGACCATGAGTCTATGAAGTTGCACCAGAAAAAAATTTTTTTGTTTGTGTACTTTTCTTGTTTTTGTTTTATTTCTGTGAAAAGCTGCTCGGAGGCTATTTGTAGAACATCCACAGCATCAGGGCCCCTTCTTGAAAGTAATCACTAGCTCTACTTCATGCTAGCCTTGGTCCATCTTCCCTGTTTTAGGAACCTGACTTTTCAGCCATGTCCCCTAGAGAAAAGCCAAACTAGCCTATGTAATATGTAAAGATTTGGCTAGTGAAGGGTCTGCTGTCATGTTATATTCACCACATAGTAAATCAGCTCAGATTTCTCTCTTTTATGCTGCTCTGGCTATTAAGGTGTGATATTATCCTGTGATTTATATCATGTTGTCACAATGCATTTCATTTTTCTTTGTTTTCGTAATACAATGAATTCCTTCATAATTTCTTTCAATTTGCTTCAGGAGTTGTTATATACCTCAGGCTTTTATTTCTTCATATTCTGCTCAGCATTATTAATACAAGTGCAGAAAGTATACCCTGCCGTAATTGCTTAGAGTCTGTACAGTACAAGACAGACATATTACCTCATTTGAGATAATTCTTTTGTAGTGGCATGATATTCTACTATTTAAATGCTTAGGGTAGAAGCAAATGGCTTTCCAAATTACTTTATAATCCTGGTCAACTTCAAATCGTTTTTCCCACAGAGTACGTCCGTCCTTTAGCAGCCAATCCTCTATCCTTATGAAAAGGCTCAGCCTCAACATGAAGGACAATTGAGCAAAAAAACAAAACAAACAAAAAAACCCCCATAAAACCAAACCAACAATGAGAATAAAATGTTCTCAAGTAAAGCTTAGAATAGGATTTCCTGTTGCTCTCCACTTCCTCATCTCCACCCCCGCACCCCCCACCAACTGGATAAAGACTACTGCATCTTGCATTCATGGTTTAAAAGCTCAAACAATGAGTGTGATTCTGAGATAATTAAGAAGGCACATTTGTTTGCCTTATTTTCCCCAACCACATGAAAACACACACACACACACACATACACACACATACCCCTACCACTTTATTGTTGTGGTTTGTATAACTTATTCCAATATTTTTGTGCTTAGGTAAGTAATCTAAAATCTGTCATGAGAGATTTACAATTGGCATGAATTTTCATTGGATTCCAGTTGAGTAAATTTTGAGTTTCCTTAGAGATTCTTATTCTCATGATAAAAGATTTTCATGAGATTTGATAATCATCTCAGCAGTCCTTCTGGGCAGCAGGAGATGGGGGCAAGAATGATGAAAAGAGACTCCCCCTTTTTCATAAAAATAGGGAATACAAAAACAGAAAATGAAGCAGGGCCCATCATATCTGGGACAGTCAAGATTTATTTTTTTTATTTTTTTCCTCCTCTATTCCTTTTGGACTATACTTTGAACAGAAGGAGGAAATTAGGGAAGAGAGGCATAGCAACAGCATTCATTGTCTTTGAAACCCTTTGGATCTTTCCCCCTTTCCTCAGCTTGTTCTCATCTGCTTTTCAACATCCTTCAAATAGGTCAGTCAAGTTTGTTTTGCTTCTAAGCTGTATTTTGGGGTGATTGGCTTATTGGCCTGATTTTCTGTGACCTGCAAGTGCTAATATATAGACTGGGCCTGAATTATATTGAATAAATTATAACTGGGATCTTAAATATATTTGTCATTAAAATAAAGCTTTAGTTCCCTTAGAGCACTCAATTTGAGTTTTAGGCCATGATCTGCCAGTAACTATTTTTGTGTCTCTGAGCAAGTTGCCTAATGTCTTTGTTCCTTAGTTTCCCTATCTGTAAAATGATGGACTTAGTTAAAATAATGTTTATAGAAGATCTTTAAAAGTCCTTTTCAGCTCTAAGATTCAATTATAAAATGACTTTTCTGTCTTAATCATCTTCCCTTTGGTTGGGGATTTTCTATAATGGAAAGGAAAAATAAAAATGAAAATTCTAATTTGTTATTCTAAAACTATGTCTTCCTAGAATCTGTTCTGCTTCTTTGTTATCCAAATTGTTGGTTTCAAATTCTACCTCCACCAGGCAAAGCTTTTTCCTAGAGAATTAAAATTCAGAGGACTGTGTACCTCTTCAATAGCATAGAAACCATGAATTGAAGTGCTTCCTTAGGTAAACTAATTAAACCAGGAAGATACTATATGACTTACTTGCCCCACACAGCCCAACCTGGAAACCTCCTTAAATGAATTCCTTAGCAAACCACTCCTTTTATACTTCCCCTTTCATCACCTTCATCAATGAACAATGCCCTCCATAGCCTTGCTTTTGAAATTTACTGAGGTATATTCCCCCAACCCCATCTCCTGACCTGAACTTCTCTTTAAAAATTGATTTGAGAGCATATATTTTGCTGCATTCCTCTTGGTACCAGCATTCCCTAGTGATTCTGTCATAAACAAAGTGATTTTGTGAATCAGTGTTACTGGTTTAAAGATTCTAACATAGTGTTTTTCTTTAATACACATTAATATCAGGTTTACCTAGACTAGTTCACCATCAAAAGTGAACCAGTGGCAGACAAGGTATGTCTGCCAGTTGATTGGAGATATGTGTCACCAGAACCCTAGGTTAGTCTTTTAATTTTTCAAAAAAAAATTTAATTAATTAATTTAGAATATTTTTCCATAATTACATGATTCATGTTCTTCCCCCCCCCCCCCCGACCCTGCCACACACACCCATTCTCTCTGGAACCAATGAGCAATTCCACTGGGTTTTATATATATCACTATTCAGAACCCATTTCCATATTATTGATATTTGCAATAGAATGATCATTTAAAGTCAACATCCCCAATCATATTTCCACCAAACCATGTGATCAATCATATGTTTGCTTCTAAGTTTCTACTCCCACAGTTCTTTCTGTGGATGTCAATAGCATTTTTTCTCATAAGGCCCTTAAAATTGTCCTGTAATATTGCCTTGCTGTCTAGGCTAGCCTTAATGTTTTGTCAATCTATAAAAGTTAACATTGAAATACTTCTGAGGTAGACTCCATCTAGCTGCCCAGAAGAAATTTTGGAGAACTGTGTACCTGTGAGAAAGAATGTCATTCCTACACAGGACAATGGAAAATAACTGCTTAACTTGTAATATTTGTCCTCAGTATCCCACCAAATATACTCACATCAGTCTCCTAACTTTGCACATCCTTCTGCCATATGTACTACCCTTTCCCCCACCATTTTTTGTAGTTCTGTGTCAAACTCAGTTTTTCCTTTGCTTTTCAATATTGTTGTAGGATTATACTTTACACAATGTTTAATGTACACATTATATCATGTTTTAGCTGCCTTCTTCAATTGTGTTTTTGGAGCTCCTAGGTTTGCCCCTTCCCTTGGGAACTTGCCTTTGGGGAAGTCCCAGACTGACCTGGTCTCAGACTGAACAATGTAATATTTATTGGGAAAGGATGGGGAGGATATAAAAAATGGGGAATAAGGGAGGTTTGTATGGGATATGGAGGAGTTGAGGGGAGAGAGGGAATATTGCTCAGTGAAGCAAAGGAGAGAGGTGCCCCCTGCTGAGAGGAAGCAGCAGGGGTCCAATAAGGACTGTTTGTCCTGGAATGCCTGAACTGAAGTTCAGCTCCCTCTATGACCAGAAAAGATAGTCCATTTATCTGACTGCGAATTCAAAAAATATAAAGTTTAATAACCAGTTGGGATTGAAGTTTTTTCCTCAGCTTCAGAGTTAAGGCCAGGCCCCAGAGGCTGGCGGAGGGTTTCTCCCTCTCCCGTCTACTCTATATCAGTCCTCACTTTATCTAATTCAGAATTTTAGCAGTAGACAGAAAGGAAACAAGAACAGTTCTGACCTTCAAAAGTGGTTAGTCCTGAATCTCCGGGCTGAACCAAGAAGAGGCAAACCACACCAGACTGGGCTGAACAAGCTCCTCTCCCCAACAGCAAGGAAGACCAACCCCAGCAGGAAGGAAGTGCTAGTCACAAAACCCAACTGCCACTCTCAGTTGCCCCTTCCACCACCAACTGTTAGTCTAGTTTCTTTTCCACAACAATAAACTTTAAAGTACTTCATGATCCTAATTTAGGTGGGACTAGTAGATCTAATCAAATCTTAAGTACCCTTTTTGTCTTAGAAGTTTCTCCCCAGTATCAGGGACTTCTCCCAGAGTGCCCAAACTTTGGCTGGAATCATCCTTTTTTGTATCCGTTGAAAAGCATCAGCCTCTCCCTAAAGATCTAGCCCTAGATACCTCATTTCCTTATGCCCATTGTAAAGCTCATTAATCATATTTCCCTACCCTTTAGTCCTCAGAAAGTATATAAGACCCTCACGTTCTAATGCTTTATTGGAGAATCATCTTTGGCAGTGCATTCTCCAAGAGACACTGTTCCCAGAATCCCAGAGCTTTTTGGCTCTGTGTGCTGGCGGAATCTTGAGCACTGTCTCTTGTTCTGATAAAAGATTTGGTTTTATGACTACTTTAGTGGTTCTGTGTTTTTTCAAAGTTGACACTTCTCACCCTGAAATATCCTTTTATCTCTATAGAAATCTTTTCCCATTGGTAAATTCCTACTAAATCCTAAATTTAGAGGAAGAGGCTAAATCTCTGAAGCCATTCTTCATTCATTGTCTTCCTCATCACCACTTCCTTGCTACTCTGGCTTCTTTCAAGTCTCCATTAAAATTCACCCTCTTCAGGAATCCTTTCCCAATCATTATTAATACCAGAAATTTCATTTGGTTAATTATTTCTTATTTATCCTGTATATAGCTTTTTGGCACAGATTTGGTTTTTATCTCCTTCACTAGATTATAATTTCCTTGACATCAAGAATTGTGCTTTGCCTATTTTTATATCTCTACCACTTAACAGAATACCTGGCACATAATAGGTTCTTGATAACTTCTCACTGACTGACTATCCTTGACTTTGCTTCTGTCTGTTAAGATTTTGCATCAGGCACATACCTTTGCCCTTTCAATTCTATTTTATTTGCAATTTTCCTCTATTAGAATGAAGGTTTCCTGATGACAAGGCCTTTTTTTGCTTATGCATATTTTCCCAGTTCTTTGCCATAAAAACTGCCTGCAAGAAAAGAAAATAAAAAATACTGAAATAATTCTTCCACTGATATAGCCATCTTGGCCATTGTCTTCAATCTGGTACATATAATATTAAGTGAATATTTATTGAGCAGAACATTTATTATCATCCACTCTTGACTACTCCATGGCTTCTGATCCTGGATTCTTATATCTAGTCATCTCAGTACAGACTTATTTTACTGGTGTCTTCTCTCTGAGATTATATTCCATTTACAGTGTAAATAAGGTCAAGTCTTAGTATGTTTGTATTTTCTCCCTTATTAGAATACAAACTCTAGGAGGGCAGGAGCCATGTTGTTTTGCCCATCAGTTTTCTCAGTATTTTGTAGAGTGGCTGGCACATAGTAAAGATTCAATGACCAACTTCTCTGATTAATCTTGCGTATTGTCTTTCTGATGTCTCTCTATCTCCAGTGACTCTCTTCTCCAGTGACTAAGACACTACATGGTGTTCTCCCACAGAAATCCTAGGCCTGAACTTCCCTTGGACCAAAGCTGTTGGATCATAATCCTTAAAATTATTTCACTTAGCAGTGGGACTTTGGCATATGTGATACAAAATAATAATTTGAATTAATATTTATTTGGATTAAATGATTGTTTTAGTTTAAGTTGAGGCGGGCAGAGCTATATGGTCAAAGACAATATAGAAGAGGTAGAGACATAGTGGCAATTCAGACAATTCATTTAAAGGGTTTATGGATTGAAATGCACGAGATTCCCCTGAGATAGTGTAGGGAGGTTCTGGAGACCAGGAACATGCTGGTCCAAAGAAAAGCTCCCCTCACTCTAGGTGAATAAGGAAGAAGACTACTATCCAAAATAGATTACTTCCTATTTTAACTAATCATTCAAGTTAAGGCAAAGTTTAAGTAAATAAAATCAACTAGGTTCAGTGTTTGCCATTGTAATAACATTATCATCATAGTTCTGTTTTAAGAGTAGCATCAAAGCACAACATTATATCACTATTTTATTACCATTAGTATTAGTGCTAATCATACTTTGGAAAAAAGTCAAATTGATTTTACAGTTGTCATCTCATTTTATCCACAAACCCATAAAATTTTTAATGAGATTTTGTGAGATCTGCTTATCGTTGAATAATTAGTAAATTGTAAAATTAGGATGAGAAGTTGTCTCTTTTAATTGTTGTTGTTCAGTCATTCAATCATGTCTGATTCTTCATGACTCCAAGAACCATAGCATTCAGACCCTTCTATCTTCCACTATCTTGAAGTCTGTCTAAATTCATGGTCATTGTTTCCATGATACTATCTATTCATCTCATTTTCTGCCATTCCCTTTTCCTTTTGCCTTCAATCTTTCCCAACATCAGGCTCTTTTCCAGGAGTCCTGCCTTCCCATTATATGGCCAAAACATTTAACCTTCTTCTTCAGTAGTTGGCCTTTCAATTAATAGTTTGAACCAATTTGTTTAAGTATTGAATGATTTGATCTTGATGTCCAGAGGACTCTCAAAGTCTTCTTCAGTACCATTCCAAAAGCATCAATTCTGTGGTACTGAGCTTTCCTTATAATCCACTTCTCACAAGCATATGTTGCTACTAGAGGGGAAAAACCAACATAGCTTTGACTACATGAGTCTTTCTCTGTAAGATGATATCTCTGTCCAGATATGCCATTCCAAGGAACAAGCATCTTTTAATTTCATTTCTTCAGTTACTGTCTACAGTGATCTCTGAACCCAAGAAAATAAAATCTGACACTGCTTCCATTTCTTCTGCCTCTATTTTATGTGCTTATTCTTTTCAGAGGAAAAGTAAAAGAGAGGTAAAAAATGTAAGTGGCCTCTGTTAAATGGCTTTTAACTTCAGCAAGCATCTAGCTTGCCTTCAAATATTTTGCCTTACAATTGAAAACTACTGCTTAGTGATAGAATTTCTTAAAGCTGAAAGTGAAGTGTGTTTCTTAAGTATAAGTAGAATTTGACATATTCTAGATTTGGTACTATGACTAGATAGATTTGAAAGCTCACATATCAATACCAGACAGTTGCCCAATCAAAGAACAAATACAACATGCTGTCAGTTTCCATAAAAGTTTTATGGGTAGTTTTGTTTTTCCTTTCAGATTTATTGTCTGAAGTTACATTCTGTAGCACAGAGCTGTGAAAAGTAATTAGGAGAGCACTTTTTGAAAATAACTTCATACTGGTTTAGGAAATATTCATGTGTCTATTATTTCCACTCATTATAATAACTGAGTTGAAATAAAAATAGAACTTAGAGAGTTGAACCCCCCCCCCATTCAGACTAGATTGGAAAGAAAATAGTACATTTGCAAGCAATGATATTTATAGTTTGCTTTTGAATTCTTAATAAATGTATCTCAAAATACCTTTAGCCTGATTCATTTTTGTTTAACAAAATATGATAATTTCAGAGCTAGATTACTACTTCTTAGATAGTGAAAGTAATTTCTAGTGGACTTTAGTAGAAAAATAACAATGTTTCAGTAGAAAATAAAATTAAAAGAAAAGGTAAAGGAATTTCATGTTATTCACCCATATAAATTCACCTTTTTTAAAAAAAAGGTTATAACATTAGGTTCATCACAAAAATATCAACAAAAACACAACCTAGTAATTAATGAATATTAGTTGTTACTTAAATTTTAGCTGTCATATAAAACCAATTTTCCTTTGCTTAATAAAATGAGCTATCCCTCTTTTCCAATAAATTGAATTTTAATTAAATGAATCATTTTATCATTGTCATGATAAAAAAAAATCACACAGATATCCAGTAAACATTTAAAAATATACCCCCAAAACATTTTTGCCTTATTTGAGCTTCCATAGCTCTTGCCATCTGAATCAAGGCATTTTATCATATGATGCCTTGTATTGCCAACCAAATCTTTTCTCTAACTCTATCTAACAGACCCAATTTGGATGGTTAGGTCCTTGAGAATAGGTACATTTTTGTAAATCCTTCATCATCTAGTAGAGGAACTAGTTCATTCATTGTTGAATGAAAAAAAAAAAGAATGAGTTCTGAATGTAAGTTTAATTATATTTCTATTATATTGATGTTAAACTCAAAGGAATACAAATTTAAAAAAAAGAATATAGTATGAAAACACTGATACTTTGTTTTTCTGTTTCTTTTCAAATCATTTGCTGAAAAAAAAAGATAGTGTGATTTATTAAAAGATGGAATGGCTTTGGAATGTGAAAACATATAGGTTCAGCTCTTCCATCTACAAACTTTGTGACTATGCAAGTCATTAAAACATCACTTCTTTTTACTCATCTATAAAATATGAATGTTGAAATTAATGATATTTTAAGCCTTTTTAGCTCTAATTCTGTGAGATAAGTAGCAAATTGACCAAATTTTCTAAGTTAAGGCATTTTATTTTTCTGTGCAAGTAATATTTATCCACTCTGGGAGGAGGTACTTTTATAATGCTGTGATTCCCTGATCCTCTTATAGATGATTTTTCAAGTTAGAGTTTGTAACACTCACTTTGTATAGAACTAGTTTATTAAGGTATAGGAGAGATACCAAATTGTTCACTTCTGGCAAAATAAGGGAAGTTTATGCTATTTCTATCAAGCTAAACAGTGTTCTCTCTATCTTCCAATACTATGATAAATACCAGGAAATAAGTTTATTTTTCTTATATCATGAGCAATCTGTTCTCCACACTTTGTTTACTTATTGGATATTGAATGTCTTCATTTGTAACATCTCCAGAAAATATTTGTTGATCTTGCTTTTTTGGTCTTGAAATTTTTGTTGAGTCTTCATAGAAATAAAATACTTCATAGGATTTTTGTTGAAAGGAATGATAGAGATCACTACCTCAGTATTTTTTAGATGAAAAAACTGGTGTCCTGAAACATTTCATCACTCATTCAAGGTCACATGGGTACAAAGTAACAAGAAAGAGATTTGAGCTAAGGTCGTATTTCTTTGAATATTGTACTTTTTTACTAACATATGGAAGTAGGTAAAGGGAATTTTATTAATAAACACAGAATGATGATGCCACAAATATCTTGTGGAGGAAAAATTGGCAATGGGAACCCTCAATTTCAGCAGTTTTGAGGCTAGTTATTCCTTAGACTTTTTGTTTGACTATTTGGCATTTTCATCTGCAGTTCTGACAAAAGAATATTATATGAGGTTAGTTGTATTCTTATAAAGGATTTGAAAATTATATAGAAATTGTTAAAAATAAGAGGCCCAATTAAATTTGAATTTAGAGCTATTTGGAAGGTAATCTTTCCAAAGCTTAAATTATAGACTATAAAGGGAATTATTTGACCAAAAGTAGCTTAAACTGATCTTATCTCTTTATGTTTTCATAACTCAAACTGTGTGTTTGGAGCATGTTTTGGTAAAATTAAAGTAACAAAAATAATATTTAGAGCACTAACTATATTGATCATTTATATTTTCTCTTTTCATAGTAACAAAGCAAAATGTTTTCATTGTTATGATATAATGCTTCCAGATTTTTCCTAGCTTTTAAAGGATGGACCTTCCTCTCTTTCTACATTTTAGTAATAATTTAAAAATCTTTCATTTATTTAACACATTAATCCATTTCTGACCATCTTCCTTTGAAAAGAAAAGGAGATCAAGACAAGGGTATGGAACCTCATTTGCTAGAAGTGTAGACCTTGGATAGAAATATGAATAGTCTATTGACTTAGCCTTGTACCAGACTTGCCAGTGATTGATGATCCTTTCGCCCTTTGGGCATTATCATGCTAGTAATGAAAGTGGTTGCAGATGAATTGATGGAAAATCTGATTTCTTTTTGTAACCTCTCATCTCTGTGGCAAAATTGTTTTAAACTCATCATAATAGAGAACTTGAGTGTCTTTTAGGTTCTCTTTCATTCAGTGGACACTGAGTGCCAAATATATACAGAACACTGTGCCAGAAAATTAGGAGACTGTACAAATTAGAAGACAATGATACTTTTTCCCTCAAGGAGCTAACAGTCTAATGGTGATTGGAATCCATACTTGAAATAACTTAAAATTGATAAAAATATGTAACAAAAACATACATATAAAATATATGTAAATATATTTTATTTTAATGCTTTCTTTAATTCTGAAAATTTTTCCCTTCCCTTCTGAATCTCATTCTGTGAGATCTGGAGCTTCTGTTAGTAGATAAGCACACATCATCAGCTTGCCCATCAGAGTATAGGAGTCTGGCACCATTGGATGCATGGGTATATGATTTTATTTATCTTCCTCAAATCTTGAACTAACTGCTATCTCCCCTTTTTGGCAAGATTCCAAAAGTCCACCTTCTAAGAGGGCTTTCTTCAGTCCCCCCACTTCCCTCAAGGGAGACTGGGTATTGTCTTGTTTTACTGGAATCCCCTAATTGAATTTGTAAAGGAAGTCTCTCTATTCTGCCTCAGTTCCTAGGTCCTGCTCATACTTGAGGATTGATTGGATTCTCCTCCACCTTAAAAAGCTGCCTCAATCTAGTCCACTCATCATACATATAAAATATTAAAGTACAAAGTGCTCCTCTAAATTTTAAAGGAATGCCAAGAAATGGAGAGATGAAAATTGGGAGGGCTTAGAAATGACACCTTTTTGAAGGAAAATATTTTAATCCAATTTAAAGAAGGCTGTTCAATTCTCTCTATATGTAGTTGATGGATAGTTGCATGGGTGAGAGAACTCTACATCTGTAGCTCATCCAAAATATCAGGAGTACTAGACTAGCCTACAATATGCTGGCTTAAAATACTATGGACATATTCTGTTCTTCGACTGTAAGAAAAGATGAGGATTCTTTGCTAAGTTCAGATAGATGTCTTCACTGTAGCTATTATCTAGTTTGGCTGTCTTTGAGTTCTTAGTCTTACATCACTGCTCCCACTCTCTGGGATACTACTTCATTGCTATCATATGAGGACATGCCTCTTTGCCCATAAATCTTTCTGAATAATAAAGTAGTTAATCCCCCTCACTACTGAATATTCAACTTCCATCCCCAAATTTCTTTCAATTTCTTCTCTGATAAGCTTCTTTGTCTCTTGTCCTTTCTAGATTTGGTGTGTGACAGTTGAGCAAATAACTTCATTTATTCCATACATAACTTGTTTCTTACCCTTTAAAAATTCAGTCTTTTGCATTGCTAAACTGCCTTTTTGCCTGCAGGCCATAATATTCCCAAAGATCTTCTGATATGGTGTGGAAGAATCTCAGGTGCCAAATTTTCTGATTCTACACAGAGAAAGAAAACAAGGAATGGGCAAAAATTCATATTGTGCATGGTAAAAAAGAGGGAAATGGGTACTCCAGGAATGAATAAGAGCAAATTTAAAGCCATGGATGCAAAAGCAAGAAACATATATGAAGGTTTGCAAACAAATTGGTATGTATACAGGAGTAATACTATTTTGGAAAGAACTATGAAAAGATATTAGTTTGGATATGGGAGATGTAGAAAGTCCTCTGATTGTTATACAAAAAAATTTAGATTTTTATAGTGGTCAATGGAATGCCTTATGGAGTTTTCATTATTTTAAGACTCAATTGCCCTTTCTGTGTTTTGATGTCTGAATGAACGTCAAGGTTCAAACCAAAAAAACATATAGTGAAGCAAGGAAGCATCAAGAAATAGAGTCAGAATATCAAACGGAGGTCTAAAACATGAAGAACAATATCATCTATTGATAATTGTGTATTTACTCATTTTTTATCATTTGCCCAATTTTGTGAGGAATGTAGAAGCCTTATATCAATTCAATTATTTATCAGTTCAACACATTATTAAGTATCTATCCTATGAAAGATCCCAAGCATAGCACGGTGAAAAAAATAGGGTCTCATTCCTGACTTTAGGAGTTTATCTTTGGTGGCTCAATGATAAGTGCCTGCATGGATAAATAAAACACAAATTAAGTGCATTAGAGGCATATAAAATGCTATGAGAACAGAGGAGTAAGAAATAATTTCCATCTTCGGGGATCAAAAAAACTTTGTGAAGGTGATAAGCTAGGTCTTCAAGGACAGGTAGATGGTATAGAGATGAAATGTCAGACATGCAGCAGCTGGCCACATCAGGTCCATAACATTTCTGAGCCAATCCAGATTAAAATGTGATTGCAAAATGTTTATCAAAACAAATACAAATGCAATAAAACATAGATGTTTGAATTATACCTATGGTATAGAGAATTCTCAGAAGAAGAAACTCGTCTACTAGTGTAGGTAGGCACTTCTCAACCACTTGTCATGGTTCATTTACCTAGGGGACTGGGAGGTTTAACAATTACCTGGGCCATGTAAGTGCAACAGTATGTATTAGAGGAAGATTTCCTGGCTCCAAGGCTAGCCCTCTATCTAGTATTTTAAACTGCTTCTTACAATTCTTGTTATAATTCTAGAAAGGTGTTAGCAGTAGTTTGATATTTATATCTGCAATTCTTTTAGAACTAGAAGGTATAAATCTTTCCAGATTTTCTGAACTTTCTGTTTGCTATTTCCCTTTTGTACTAGATTAAGCAACCAATTCTATCCCAAATTCAGATCCTTTCTTTTCCCTCAGCCATTATTCTTTTCAATGTTTTTGAGGCATTTAATGAAACTGAACTTTCACACCCAATTTAAACTCTCACCTGCCTTATTTTGTGTTTTTTCTCTTTATTTGTTTTAGTTCACCTTCTCCTTCTTTGGCTCTTCCTTTCCTGCCTCATTTGATCAATCTTTATTTTCTCCCTCTGTCAACAAGTTTGATTTTTTTTCTTTCAAATTTCAAATTTTTTGCAATTTGTACATTCTTTTTACTCATATCATCTCTCATTCCAATATTATCACAACAATCTCCTAAGGAGTCTCCCTGATATCATTTCCCCCCAAATTATTACATATCTTACATATTATTTTTATAATTTTTTGCAAGCTCTCCATTTATCATTCATGTCTTCACTGTAACCCTCAAAACATACCTCCCCTTCTTAGCCCTTGCAGCTTGATCCCAGCCTATGCAACTGAACTCAATTATATCTGCTTTCAAAAAAAGCATTGTTACTGGATAGTTAGTTTCAAAGCTAGGGAAACCTGGGTTTGAGGCCCATGGTTCCAATATACACTAACCATGAGACCTCAGAATAGAAATTTAACATTTCAGTGCTTAGAAAGTACCAATGTGCATTGGTAGAAGCTTTCTCACTAGATTATTCTCTTTACTGATGCAATCAAAAGTCTGGTCCTTCTCTCTATATGTACTCTAATAATAGTGGCTGGTAGAGTATGTTAAGGTTTGCAAAGTATTTTTCATAAAATAACTCATTTGAACCCCCCAAAATTCAATGAGGTAGATACTTTTATTTTTCTTTTTTGGTCTTAATCTTTGATGGAGATTTATAACTTAAAGTCTTAAATGTATAGATTTTATTATACATGCATAAAATATAAAATATGTTGTGAATTTAAAACTACTCCACCCTACTCAGGCCATACTTTAGAAGATCTGATTCAGCTATTCCCTGATTAGTAACAATGGAGATACTTGGTTTAACAGAATCAAGTCTTGGGAACTACACATTTCTCCATCCTACTTAGTTTAACAAGGTCAGGAATGCCTGCACCATACTCAAAGATTTAATTATCTGAGGAAATGGCCTTCAACAGACATGTGCAGAAAAAGCGGACAGACCCCTGGTCTGTCCTAAGTCAAGCTAAGCTATCATTGGTACAGATGAGACACAGGAAAGTGACGTAAAACCATCTATATAAGGCATGTCACTTGCTCTCTCTCTCTCTTTCTCTCTCTCTTTTTCCCCGAATAGGTGACTCTGACTGGCAGCCTGCTAAGCGTTCTGACATCTTGGCGTGGTGGCAGCTATTGTCTGGGTTTGGTGGTGAGTTTGTCCTTGAACTGATTCAGGTTCAGGAATCTTGGCTGAGCCCTTTGCAGTTCAGGCTGATTCTTTCCTCTTTACTCTTCAAAATCTTACCTTCCTAGAGCCTCTGGTCTTCCTCCTGGCACTAGCCAGGCAGAAGAAATCCTATACCCTTTCCTTCTTCCTTCTTCTTAATTTCTTTCCACTATATAAATTAAATCACCATAAACTTCCAGCTGACTTGGTTACACTTCTTTTATATTTGGGATATCCATGGCAACCAAATAATTAACATAGTTTAGATCACAACGTTAAAGTATCCTTTACAATATATCATATATATTATATGAATAAAAAATCTTAAAAAACACTGTTGTCTCTTCAGTGTTTAAGAGACTTTACAGGGTAATACAGCAAGTACATATTTGGTAAGAATTTGAACCTAGTCATTCATGACTCTGAGTCTAGTTCACTATCTACTATACTAAAATGTCTCTTGTTGTCATGATTTTTACATAAGCCAAAAAAGTGTCTCAAAGACATAAAGTTATAAGTTGCATAGCTAGTAAGTGTCAGAGGTAAGATTCAAACCCAAATCTTCCTGACTCCAAATTCAGGACCCCACTCACTATATACAACATTGCATCCATAGCACATTCTGTTCCAAAAGGGGGTAGACCAGTCTTCTGTGAAAATGCATGTTGATTGCTACTTCCTAAGACTCCACATTTTCCATCTGAGTTGCTCACTAGTACACTCCAGGATCGAATACAAGATATTTTGCTTAGGTTTCAGTGTTCTTTATAACCTAGCCCCCTCTTACCTTTCTAGTCTTTTTATATCTCGTTGCCCTTCATGTATTCTATAATATGGCTTTAATATTTTTCCTGTTTGTCACGCAGGTATGGAATTCTCTCTATCCTTATGTTTGCCTTCTAATTTATATAGGTTAATTCAAGTTGAGGCTAAAGTTTCACTTTCTAAAAATACCTTAAACCTACGACAATTATTCTCTGAGATTGTGCCTAATTCATCCTATAAATATTTGATTTGAAGAGTTGTATTTATAGTGTCTCCCCAATATGGATTCCATGATAAAAAATATTACTTTTGCTTTGTTTTTGTTTTTGCCTTCTTTTTGTAACCTTAGTAGTTAGCACA
Source organism: Monodelphis domestica (assembly GCF_027887165.1). Taxonomy (NCBI): domain Eukaryota; kingdom Metazoa; phylum Chordata; class Mammalia; order Didelphimorphia; family Didelphidae; genus Monodelphis; species Monodelphis domestica. Next base: position 359,050,471 of record NC_077228.1, read on the forward strand.
GTGCCTAGAATATAGTAAATATTTGATGACTGATTGATTCTTTCCTTGTGTTCTTGATAAATAATAAGGGTAATCTGTATCTGGAGTAATATACATCTATTTTAGAAATCTTAATTGAAACTTTCACATAGTAACTCCATGTTTTTAATTTCTCAATGCTGGTTTCTGGTAAGGATGTTTTAAATGTTGTTTTAAAAATCTGTTTACATGATTATATGATTTAGACTAATAAGCAAATGGATCATTTATTGTAGTTAAGTTACCTACTTTGGTAGATATTGTCCTTCCCTTCTTCCTTAGTTGAGCTTTTGCAAAAATGCATTTATCAGAGATCTCTAAGTTTAGTAAGTTAATTCAGGGTAAATAAATAATATATGTCTAATTCAGTAATAATCCTAGAACTATGTCAGCATTATCCTTTTGCATGAAACTAGTTGTAAAACGTAACAGTTTGAGGTGAAATTGCTATGGCAAGTGTTAAAGAACTCATTAGACAGAATGATTTTTTTTTTAATGGGCAAATTATCCATAGATACCTCCTTGTTGTTTATAGGCACAAGTGAGCCTTTCCCTGGTACTCTGTACTGAAATTCTCATAGGGATCAGCTCTATACATTTATGTATGGTTTAGTTATTATTTTGCTTTTTATCACATTTGTACTCTATATCATGAAGCTATATAAATACCACCACAATCCAAAACTACTAATAATGGCTATTTTAAAAATCCTAAAAAGTTAAGCAATCTGGTCCTATATTTAAGAATCAGTAGCCTAGAGATCATTCTAGAGGTCATCTTGTCAAATTCTTCTTAATTAATGGAGAAAAATGTTAAATTCCCTCATTTGTAAGTTGGGTCAATAATAGTACTTATATCACTACATTGTTGTGAGGTTCAAATGAGATCATGCATGAAAAATGCTTTGCAAACCTTAAAACACTAAAGAAATGGTAGCAACAAGAATAAAAAAATGAGGACATTTGACTTAGAAAGGCCAAGTGACTTGTCAAGGTGTTCTAGTAGGTAACTAAGGTAAGATCTGAAATCTAATGTTATTTATTTCAGGTCTATTACTTTATCAGCTAGTTTTACTAGCTGCCAGGTGACTTGCAAATTACCTGCCCAAGATCAAACAGGTAGCCAGTATAAAAATCAGCATTTGAACTCAGGGTTTTTGACTCTAGATCCAGTGTCACAAAAGTTAGGATTTGCACCCTACTATGCATTAAATAATACATTTTATAGAGAATATGGTAGACCAAAGATTCTTAACCTAGCACTACCCCCAAATATGTGGAGAAAATATAGAGAATTTTTTAACTTTTCAATGAAAATAAATATAACTTTATTCTTATTTATTTCTATTTTAAATTTAATATTTCCTTTAATTGTGAATTTGGAAAGCACAACATTAATCTTAAAGACTAAAGAGGTTTTACTGGACCTCCAGCAGGGTTCACAAGGTATACATGCACATGCACACAAGATTCCTAGACTATCAGTGATGTCATAAGTATCTTGCAGATAAGCAAAATGGCTTTATCATGCCATTAATGTTGAGATTTTGGAGCTATCATTTTCCCCTAGAAAAAGAGATTTACCCAAATTTAACACTTTCAAACCATTACATTGACCCAGTATACTTTGTATTTGGGTTAGAAATCTAAAGAGCCCCAATAGAATATGCTGGTACAGAACAAGGACTGTCATTTAACTCTCATGTTACACTGCAAAAGATCAACATTTCAATATACAAGAAAGTAGATGGTAAATATTGATAAATAGGTAATATATACACATATATGCATATCTAATTCAATATGTTCAGCTATAAATGGATGTGGCTTTCACACGTGGCTTTTAAGGATCATCTGAAAAAGCATCAGGATGAAGTCAAGCAACTGTGATCTAATCCTAAATATAACCAAAACCAAGAGAGCAAGGCATTTGGGGTAAAAAGGCTGTCCTCAGAGTTGGGAAGACATGAGATCAACATCTGCCTCTGGTATATGTTAACTATGTGGCCACAGAGATGTCAAACTTTCAGTGACCCAAGGAATGCTCTAAGTCTATAGGATATAGGTGAGTTGCCTTTGCAAATTAAAGGAATAAAAAAATTATTAAACATATATCTTGTGCCAAATACTATGCTTGGTACTGGGAATACAAATAAAACAATAAGTTCCTGCTCTTAAGATATTTCTGCATCAGGAATTTATCACATAAATTAAATTAGAAATTTAGATACCTTTGTTCAAAAAATCCAAAACCCAAATTTTGGATATATTAAGATATTTTGTAATAGCTCTTTATATCATTTTGGCATATATGCTAAGATGGATAATCAGAAAAAACTGGCCAGAATAAGTTAAAACATTTCATCAGAATCATTAAAGATTATTTGAAAATGTCCAACTTTTCCATTTTAATCAAAAGTTGTCATCTTGAACATTCCCATAACTAATAAACTGACTTCTTTTAATCAATGCTTCCTCCACATCTGTTCTACTATCAGTTCTTTTGCTTTTTCTACTCATTATTCATTTATTCTCTTTGTGTTCAATCAACTAAACTCCTTATGCAATTTTAAGCTTCTGGAAGACAAACTCAACCCAAGCTGTTTCCATTGCTCCACAGATCATCTGTTAGATACAAGTAAGTTTGATAATAACAGTGATGATAGTGATGGTAGTTAACATTTTTCAGAGATATACAATTTACAAAGTGCTTCCCTCATGACAATTCTATATGGCAGGTAGTGAATTTTTCATTATCTTCATTTTATGAATGAGAAAATTGAGTCTCCGTGCTCTTGGCAAAATGCTTTCATCGGTCAAAAAAATTGTTTGTATTTGAATCTGTAACCAGAATCACCCTATTTTGTTTCAGTAGCTGTCTGATTATTAACTGAGATTCCCCAGGCCCATTTAAACACCATCATTATTATTATTTCCTCTGGGTTATGGATAAGCAACATTTCTTCTACTAGACAAAAAGCTAGCATTTGTCAACATCATCTGTTGTCAGCAGAGTTTGTTGGAACGTAAAGTCCTCTGAAGACTTCACTTGTGACCAACAAAGTATTCCACATTTTGGATTTAGCAGGTACCCGGAAGATATATCATAAACTGTCTGGTTCCTAAGGGCATACTTGAAGGGTGTTTTTGGCCACAAAATACAATTTATACAGTTTTTCACATTTATGTTTAGTAAGCCTCTAATTGGAGTATTGATTTTTAAATCTCTATAACTATTTATTTTAGATGCAGTGAAGCATTATCATAAATAATTGAAACTCAGCTAACAATGTCAAAATAAATTAACTAAATGCATTTTATGGTTCAAATGGTTTTTTTAACTATATTTTTGTTGGATTTTGTAATTCACAAAATAGAGTAGCTCATGGTGGTCCACAGAGCCCTACCTATACATTCATATGAGGAGTCGACTGTGTAGTATTTTGTTTTCCTTTTCCTTCAGAAGATTTCTAGGGTCACTATATTTTTAGTTATTAATTGGTAAGCATACGCCAATGAATCAGAAGTCTATAATGCAGAAATTCAAAAGTTTCCATGTAGCCTTGGGCTGAAGTTGCATCCTATGTAACTGTATAGGCATATGAGCCGTACATAACCATATTCTATCATTTTTCAGTCAAAAATAAAACATTGAGTAGATTAAAATTAAAAATAAATGCAATGACAAATTCTAAACAGATGGTAAGGTTCACAGAGCCAAATCTGGATAAAAATGCATACAATTTATAAAATATGATCTAATCAAATGCAAGAAATATGCTAATATCATGCTTTAGTTGAAATTTAAAATATAACTAAGTCAGGAAATAGAAAAGATAAGTAAACCTAAGAAGCATTAACATTCCCACCAGGTCTATCGTATACCACTTTAGAAAATGGACATATGAATCTATATCCTATTGGGAAAATCTGAAATGCCATTTCTTGCTATAGATAACTCTTAGGGATAGTTTGTACCCATGTCATCATAAATATGTTTATATAGATTATACATACATTATGCATCATTATCAACCTATATAGCAGCACATAATCCTTTCCCAAATGCTATTTATTCTTCAGTAGAAGTCAGCACAAACTGAATTTGTCTCATAGAGCATCCAATGTTGTCAAGTAACCTGATACCAAAAAGAGATCATGATAAGATAGTTGTAAGTAGGGCCCAGAGCCTGAATGCTAAAAATAGAATCTTGTGGGTAGTTTTCCTTAAGAATATTAATAGTCACATTCTTTTACAAATTAATTTTGGGAAATCGGTTGACTTTTCCATTTGGTTTCCCTTGCTTTAAAGAAAGTGAGAAAATATTTCGAATCCACCTCATTATTAAGTGTTAAATGTATGAACAGTGAGCATCTTGGTTGGGTCTGCCTCTGAAAGAGTAATTTTGCTAGTGTGCATGCTCAGAACCAAATTTTAAAGCAAAAATAACTTTGAACATTTTGGAATAAGAATTAACAAATATTATAAAATTCCTTCCCAAATTTGAATGATAATTTTATAGCATTTTCAGTAGTATAAGATTACTGGAATAAAGGCAAGATAATATTTTAGGAAAAAAGTATTTTGTTGTCACATCTTCATCATATAAAAAGAATATAACTACCTTAACTCTAACTATGTAAATGTTTATTTTTCGACAGAAAAGAGATATGTAATTTTCATCCTTAAAAGAGTATTTTTTCACACACCTCTGAGAACATTATCTCTTTTTATGTAAAGATACTTTGTTTTCCCATTTACAAGCAATAAAATTTTCTACATAAGTTGCCTAAAGTTATATGATCCAAATTGTGTTCCCTCTTTCCCTTTCCCCTTCCTAGGGCTGGAAAGCAATTTGATCTGTGCTATACATGTATTCTCTTGCAAAACATATTTTCATATTGTTCATTTTTGTAAGAGAATACTCATATAAAAATCAAATCCCAGAATAAAAACTCAGGTAAACTAAAGTGAAAAATAATATGCTTTGATCTGCATTCCATCTCCAATAGTTCTTTCTCTGGAGGTGGATGGCATTCTTTGTCATAAATCCCTCAGAATTGTGAGACCATTACCTCTTAACAAATTGTGTGATCAAGTTTCTGGAGATTTTCAACAATGTACAGAATAGCTACATTATTGCCAAATATTGCCAGTAGTATTCTTTATTTGCCTACCCTTTACAATCATCAGTGCCTCATTATTCATCATTTGTTGTGAACTTCTAATGGCATGGACCACATGCAATTCTCTTTGAAGCATGTCTAATATGGTGCCATCTAAAGACAGGAACTTAATGAAAACTGGAGAGAAAGAAAAGGAAGTATAGAAGGAAAAAAGAATGAGAAATGCTTTTAGTTAGAAATTATATGGAAGACAGAAAAACAAGTTAAATTATTTCCCTAAGGTAAAATGCCCATTTGTTAAAAAAAATTCCACTCCAAAACTAAGGTATAATCTTTTGTCAAGTAAAAAAAAAATTCGTTCACTACAAAAGAAAATGAAGGAATGTTCACAAAATTATATATGTAAAGATATATATATATATATATATATAAAGAAAATTTGTCCTCATTTTCCAAAAGTTTATTTTGAGTGTAAATTAAATATAAATGGTAGATTTTATTAGCAACTGAGACAGACCTACACAACCTACTGAAATTGATTTTTTGCAGAAAAGTTTCAAATAAAAATCATTTATTAAGATCCTACTATATGCTAGGCATAGGTGCTTGCTTTTAGGGATGCCAAGATAAAAATGAAATAATTCCTGCTCTCATACACACTACTTTCTGTTGGTAGAAGGGTAATGTGTATACATATATGTACATACAAAACATATATAGCATATAAGGAGGAATATTAATTATTAGAATAATCAGGAAACTTCTTCAGAAGTTAGCACCTGAGTTTAGGCTGAGAAATCAAGGGATTCTGGCATGTGTAGAAGTGAGGATGGAAAGCATTCCAGAAATGGAATGTTGTATACAAGGAATTTTAACTGTCAAAATGGTTGGGCCATTTTGCCAAATCAAAGTACAAATTTTATCAGACTAGTGACTCTATATAAATTTAACTTACTATATGTCAATTTCCCCATATATTGTGACATAGTGATTCTGTATCAATATTACATCAGCCTTAAATGTTCCATTCTTATTGCTCAATTATTTAATACTATACATTTGTTTAACATTTGAGTAAAACTTTTCACGCAAGAGATAATTACTAGAAAAGAGGAGAGAAGAGGAAAACAGTATGTTTTCTGTTGTACTTTGGATACCTTCAGTCTTCTTGAGCACTTTCTGGCTTCCTGGTGACATTTGCTCAAAGGAACAATGTTCAGATGCCAAGTTATTTTCAGCTTCTCTGTTTGGATCTTGTCTTTTCCTTTCATGTATTCTTAGTACATTGCAAGTGATTTAAATCCTTGCACAGGTCTTGTCTTATACAAAAGAAATTTATAGCTTTTTCTAAAAACGGAAGTCTTTCTTCAAAGAGTTGGCACAATGAACATATTCTCTCCTGTAGTGTCCCTCCTTCAGGCCTATCTTTATTTCAGGCTCCTGTATTTCTTACAGCTGTTTACAGAATAAGAAGACATTCTACTCTGGAGGAATAGATGGGGGTGGGGGGGATTATTGAAACACTATCTTTTAAATAACTCAGCAAAAGAATAAAAACATGAGAAAAGTTGAATACTATGACAACTTGACCCTTCCATAATTTTATTCTTTATTATTTACTATAAGGTTATGTAATCTTTAGTTAGGAATATTTCCTATTAATTATCAGTACTCTAATTTATCAATAAAGATATTATCCCATCAATAAGGTTGGGCTCTTCTCACATAACAGATCACAATCCTTCAATGCCTGTACATCATAGAGGTTGTCATTTTGTCCTCTAATGAGTCTTCCACATGACATCATAGGATCACAGGATAATATGTTTAGAATTCCGGAGGGACCTTAGATGCCATCTATGCCAATTGTAAGAGAAGGATGCAAAGATGAGCATGGAATGTTGAGGTTGAGTTTGACTGACAGGCAAAGACCATTGGAACCAAGGAACAGAGGAAGCTGGGAAAAGAAGAAAAGAGATCTGGGAGGAATCCCACAAGGAAGTCGGCCTTTTTGGGACCAAGATCGAGGGTGGAAGGAGGTTTGCTGCCTTGCTCGAGATTGCCCAAAAGCCAGCAGAGAGATCAAGGGGGAAACACAAGCCTCCCACCCTGTTCGTACTTGAAATAAATTTACATTACTCAAAATGTGTTCATCCAGTCTCTATTTAAAAACATGCAGAAATAGAGACCCACCATCTTTTGGGGGGGAAAAACATTTAACTCATTTCATACTCCAAATTGTTAAGTCTTTCCCACCTTACATTGTCTAAAATTTTGTCTTTGTAATTTCCATCCATTGTTACTAGTTCTTCCCTTTGGGATAAAACAGTAAAATGGTAAGACCCTTTACCTTATAACCCTTCAAATACTTGAAAAAAAAAGCTATCAGGTACTCCTTGACCCTTCTCTAACATCAACACCTCCAATTCCTTCAACTTGTCCTTATAAAACATGAACTCAAGGTCCTTTACTTCTGAATCTAACCTTATTAAACCCCTTTTAACCTAAGATTAGAATACACTTTTCCTTTTATTTTCCCAATAATTCTCTGACCAAAGTCTAGATATATCTTTTTTTTTTAATAATCCTGAGACATCTTGAGACACCTCCCAGAATCTTATCATTGTGGCTAATTTTTAAGCTTTACTCTAGGAGAGCTCATCATAGAATCATAGGTTCTTAGAGAAGAAATGTTGTTATGATAATCTATGCTATATCTCAACCAGATCATTTCTAAGTAAAAGTTAATTATTCCACACTCAAAGACCTTTACATATAGGAAACATCTCTTTAAGCAGTATCATTTTATTAAAAATAATTCTAATTGTTGGGAAGTTTTCCTCCCAATGTTAAGCTGAAATATGACTTTCTGTTACTTATACTTACAGACCTTAGTTATGTCCTCTAAAGCCAAATAAAAACTAATCTACTTTCTTCATAACAATCTTTAAAATGATAGTTACTATGTTATGAACCCCTCTACAAGTCTTCTCCCTTTCATAAAAAAATATCCCCATATTCTTCACTTTTCCTAGGGAGTGGCTTCAAAAATTCTCACTATTCTAGTCACTTTCTTCTAGAAGTAAGACTGTTCATCAATGTCTCTCTTAAATTGTAGCACAAATAAATTAAAACATAATTGCAGATACAGCCTGATAAAGATGGAATCCATGACAGGTTCAATTTTTGAGTCTTTTCTAATTTATTTTATCATCTTTTTGCTAACAACATCTTGATGCATCTCTTCACCCCAAATTTCATTTTCATTTTTCAATCCTAACCATGCATGCCTATGTCTACAGGGTAAAGGTTGAATGTCTGATTGTTAATTTTTTAAAAATCTCATTCTTCTTATCATACACTCCACAGCCTTCTCATCAACACTAACTTCCATATCCTTTTTCCCTTTATATTCAGACTAGTTCAAACTAATTTTAATTTTCCTTCCTTAGCATCTTTGAGATTTCCCCCCATTTCTACCCATCCATACAGTGATCATTTATCATTCATTTAAACTACTGAAGCTTGCTTCACAGAAACTTCCTCTCCTCTTCTCTTTCCTTTTTACTGAGTTTAAATTCCCCTCAACACAGTCATTGCCAGTGAATTTTCCTTTCACAAATCCTTCAGGGAAGATCCAATCAATTTAAGACCATCTAATTCAACAATTTTCCCTCCTTATTCTTCCCCCTAAACCCACTCCAGGTAGGATAATGGCTGGAATTGATTGACAGGCAGAACCAGACCAAGTATACCTGATGTGACTTTCATAGTGTAGTTATTTGTAAACAGAATTGATAAGTATGTAAATGTGGTACTTTTACTAAATGCTGTACTTAAGCCACTTAAACTGAAGTGTCCCCTGTCTGCTTCCCCCAGACTGCTCAAGGCACTTAAGAGTGAATCAGCCATTCCATTCCTTTGCATATATAGGGCTTTCCTCCCAATGATAAAAAAAGAAGAAAAACCCAAACTCTCATGATTAGTAGTAATGCATATACCGTTTTTAAAGACGGAGAAACTGAGGCTGAGTAAAAGTCAGCTAAGAGGCCCAATGACTAGAGAACTGAACTTGGACTCAGGAGCACTTTGATTAAAATCTGACTTCAGAAACACTTAATAACTCCTGAGCAAGTTGCATAACCTCTATCTGTCTTCGTTTCCTCAATTATAAAATGGAAATCATAATAGTAACTATCTAAAACATTTATAGTGATCAAATGAAAAAAATTGTGAAAGTACTCAGTAGAGGCCTGGTGCATCAGAGATACTTAATATTGCTAACTTTCTTCCCATTCTTTACATTCCCATCTCATGAGTTCAAGTCCACAATTTTTCTATAATGTCATATTTGTCTAACACTCAAACTTTATTTTTTCTAGTAAACTGCTTTTTAAATACTCTTTTCTAGATAGGTGCCCAATACCTTGTCAGAAACCTACATATAGATTAGTGCTAGACAAATGTAAGCTATAATTGAATGAGGTAACTGTGCCATAGAGGATGATAGTCATTAATGTCTAGTTTCAAGATCTACATTTGTCAAATAGAGTGTTAGATATGGAAGTATGGGCAAATGATTTAGCCTCTCATTGTCCTGGGCAACCCCTTAAGAAAATATTATTGTCTATCCTTTCTTTTCAAAGTGTATCGATGATATCAAGGAGTGATGTCTTGAATTGCTGGTGACTAGGATGTGAATGAGAGATAGTTGCATAAAATCCTCATCTTCTCTCTTTCTTACAGAGTCTTTGAAATTCAGGGGCAAGGCAAGAGTCTAGATGATTGGTGATGGCCTGAGATTCAGGGAATGACTTTGGAATCTTTGATCTCTAACCAAGCTCTTGGCATTCCAGAGTACCTTCATGGCTTTTGAAACAAATTGTTCTCATTTGCCCATTCTGACTAGAGAAGTCTTCACATGGTTTGGCTAGACATTGTCCTAACTCTGTCAATGGGTTTGAGGCTTGTTGATTACTTCAAACTTATTTAGACCATCTGCTGAGATGGTTTTACCAGGATTTTGTCACTGTGCACGATTCAGCTTCTTAGAGTCATAGAAGAGAGTGGGGTGGAGGGGCCAAGTGAACACCAAGAGGTGGATAAGAAACACTAGAAAAGCCTCAGCAAGCCTGCCTTCATGCCAGAAATGCTAGCCCTCTCTGAATGTCCCATACATACATGCATAAAAATGTATATATATTCATATATATATATAGAGAGAGAGAATATAAATATTTATTATATATATATATATATATGAAAATATATGCAAACTAAAACTGTCATATATAAGGGCCACTTCAAAAGACTATGTTAGATAATTCTTGATTTTGAAATTAAAAAAAATAATTCAGTTACATGTAGAAATACTTTTTGATGATTGTTTTTTGATATTTTAAAATTCAGATTTTCTCCTCCCTGCATTCCTCTACTATCTGATGCAGTGAATATTAGTCATAAGTTACATCCACACTTTCATGTAATACATATTTCCATATTGCTCATGTCATGATAGAAGACATATCACACATACAGTAGAAATCACATGATGAAAATATAATGGAAAATGGCATGCATTGATCTGCACTCAGATTCCAACAGCTTTCTTTCTTGGATAGTATTTTCATTATAAGTCTTTTGTAGTTATCTTGGAGACTTACTTTGCTGATAATGGTCTAGTTCTTCACTGTTGATCATTATACAATATTTCTTATAGTATATACATAGTTCTCCTGGTTCTGCTCACTTCACTTTTCATTAGTTCATCTATGTCTTTCCAGGTTTTTTTTTAACTAATTCTCTTTATTATTCCTTATGGCACAGTGGTATTATATCACAGTTTCCAATTCTTTGCTACTACAAAAAGACCTTCTAGAAATATCTTGGTATAGGTAGGCCTTTTTATCTCTGATATTGCAGTTATAGACCCAGTAGTGGTATTGCTAGCATAGTTTTGTGGTCCTTTGAGCCTGGTCCTATATTGCTCTACAGAATTGTTTTATTAGTTCACAGTTCTACCAACAGTGTATTAGTGTCTCTATTTTCCACATTCCCTCCAACATTTATATATTTTTTCATTTTTTATCATATTAGTCAATTTGGTAGGTATGAGGTGATATCACAAAGTTGCTTTAATTTGCATTATAAGCAATAGTGATTTGGAGCATTTTTCCATATGACTATAAATAGTTTTAATTTCTTTCTCTGAGAACTGCCTGTTCATATCCTTTGACCACTTTCTGTTTGGGAAATACATTGTATTCTTATAAATTTGACTCAATTCTCTATACAATTGAAAAATGAGACTTTTGTTAGAAACATTTATGCTAAAATTTTCCCAAATGTGTTATTTCCCTTCTAATCCTGGTTGCATTGGTTTTATTTGTACAAAAACCTTTTAACTTAATGTAATAAAATTATTTATTTCATTTTTGTACTGTTTTCTATGTCTTCTCTGGTCATAAATTCTTCCCTTATTTATAAGTCTGATATGTAAACATTTACCTAATTTTGTTTATGGTTTAACCCTTTATTTGTAGATCAAGTATCCATTTTTAATTTATCCTAGTACATTGTCCAAGTTATTGGGCTATGTCTAATTTCTGCCATACTGTTTTCCAGGTTTTCTGACAGTTTTTTGTCAAACAGGGAGTTCTTTCCCCCAAAACATGAATCTTTAGCTTTATTGGACACCAAGTTGCTACAGACAATGATTTCCATGTGTTGATACCTAATCTATTCCATGGATTCATCACTCTATTTCTTAGCCAGTACCAGATTGTTTCAATGATTACCTCTCTATTTTTAAAAAGAAGAAAACCAAATTACCAGTATCAAAAATGAAAAAAAGGTGAAATCACAATCAGTGAAGGGAAATTAAAGAAATTATTGGAATTTATTTTCCCAACTATATGCAAACAATGCCTGACAAACTAAGTGAAATAAATGAGTTCTTGCAAAAACATAAATGATTCATATTAGCAAAAAAGGAAATATTAAAAAAATTAAATAAATCCAACACAAAAATTAATTGAAAAATCCATCAAAGATCTCTCTAGGGAAAATATCCCAGGACCAGAAGGATTCACAAGGGAATTTGACCAAATATTCAAGGAACTAACTACAATACTACATTATTGGAACACTTAAAAGTTGTGATTTACATTTTTGAAAAGCCTAGTCATCATATTACAAGAAATTTTCTAATAAAACTGTTGTGATATTTTTGAATAGAAAAGTAAAATGGAAATTTTAAAAATCCACTGATAATCTAACTGAAATAAATCCCCAAATGACAACTTCCAGAAATATTATAGCCAAATCCAAGAGTTCCCAGGTGAAAGAGAAAATACTGCAAGCAGCCAGAAAGACATAATTTAAATATTATGGGACCACAGTCAGGATTGCATAGGATGTAGCAGCTTCTTCATGAAAGGATTGGAAGACTGGGAATATGATATTCTGGAAGGCAAAAGAAATAGGTTTACAACCAAGAATCACCTACCCAGAAAAACTGAGTATATTATTTCGGGGGGGAGAATGGTTATTTAATGAAATAGAAGATTTTTTTAAGTTATTATGGAGGCAAAGAAAAGCATATAGGTAAGAAGAAGGGAACAATCAGATTAAAGAAGTCATTCACAAAACTTCAAAAAATGGGAATTGGTCTCAGACTTTGAAAGTACTCAAAAAGGAATTTGAATATCAAATAAATGAGGCAGAAGGAAAATATACAAGCATTACTGATGAAAAGACCAAATGTAAACAGAAAATTTGATATCCAAATACAAGACCCAAGAGAAGTATAAACAGGCAAATAAGAATAAATAAGAAATAGAAAGTTTAAGGGATTCCACAAGGTCAGAATGTTAATATTCCTACATGGAAAGATGATATTTGTAGTTCTTAAAATTTTTATCATTATTTGAGTAGTTAGAAGGAGGGTGTAGGGATAAGCTATTTGGGATGACTTGCAAAAACAAATCAATAGGTTAAAAATAGAATTGCATTAAGAAAAAAGAGAAAACAGTTAAAATGGGGAAATATACCACCTAAAGAGGTGGGAAAAAAACACTATTCCAGTGGAAGGAAGTATAATGGTGGTAAAAGGAAATATATAAACATTGCTTTCATCAACATTTGCCCAGAGAGGTAGTAACAATCATACTCCTTGGGGTATAGAACCCTATCTTACCCTATAAAGAAATAGGAGGGGAATAAGGCAGGGAATAGAGAGAAAGAATTTTGTGACAGGAAACTAAAAGCAAAACACTTATGAAGAGGGACAGAGAAAAAAGAGAGAGAAAGAGCAGAAACAAAAGGGGAAATTTAGATTGAGAGAAATACACAGATGGTAATCATAATCATGAATATGAATGGAATGAGCTCAAACATAAAACAGAAGCAGATAGCAGAGTGGATTAAAAATTAGAATTCTATGATATGTTTATTAGAAACACATTTGAGGCAGAGAGACACATATAGGAAAAAGGAAAAGGGATGGAGCAGAATTTATTGTACTTCAGCTGAAGTAAAAAAAATCAAGAGTAGTAATTATGAAATCAAATAAAAATGAAGCAAAATATAGCTAATTGACTGAGATTAGATGGGAAATTACATCTTGATAAAAATACTATAGACAATGAAGTAATATCAGTACTAAATATATATGCACTAAATGGTATGAGCTCCAAATTTTTAAAGGAGAAATTAAATTAAATTCAGGAGGAAAGAGTAAAACTATCTTAGTGGGGGACCTAAACTTCCTGCTCTCAGAACTAGACAAATCTAACCAAAAAATTAACAAGTAAGAAGTAATGGAAGTGAATGGAATTTTTAGAAGTGTTAGATTTGATAGATCTCTGAAGAAAATTGAATGGAAATTAAAGGAGATATACACATTTTCTAAGTCCAAAAAATGTTACCATAAACCAAGACATAAAAACTTCACCATTAAATACAGAAAAACAGAAATAATAATTCACTCTAATCAGAACATAATAAAATAAAAATTACAATGAATAAGAGTTCATGAAACAAAAAATAAAAATTAATTGGAAACTAAAAAACCTAATTTTACAAAAGGGGTGGGTTGAAAAACAAATTATACAAACAATAATTTTATTAAGACACTGGGTTTGTACCCCAAAGAGGTAATAAGGAAAAACACTTGTACAAAAATATTTATAGCTTCTCTCTCTGTGGTGGCCAAAAATTAGAAAATGAGAGGGTATCTATCGATTGGGGAATGGCTGAACAAATTGTAGTATATGATGGTGATGAAATACTATTTTGCTGATAGGAATGATTAACTGGCGGATTTCTATGTGAACAATGTTGAGAGTTTTCTTAATCTCTCCATTTTTCTCTTTAAGAGGCAAGATTTCTGATTAAGAGCCCCCCTGGTGTGCAGGCTTTCAGTTGATGACAGTTAGGAGGGTGAGCTGAGAGTTGGGAGGTGAGTTGCAGGCAGTTTTTGAAAGAGACATTTTCCCTGGGTCATCTGGAGAGAGGAGAAGCAGTTTCTGGCTTTCTCTCTGAGACCGGCAGTTTTTGACTAACTGACAGTTGTGGATAAAGAAAATTGATCAAAGGCCTTAACAGACTTATTGATTATTGATTATTGATCAGCTTAGATAGATAGTTAGATAGAGGGAAATTCTTAGATAAAGTAGGAGAGTAGGCCTGGCCTGGCATGACAAAAGACACTGTGCTTGAAGGCAAATAGAATTAGGGGTTTTAGAAAAATTTAGTTAGGCTTAGGATCTTATGTATAGGTATAAGAGTTCTCTCACTTTTCTCCTTTCTATTTCCTATCCATACATTCCTCAAAATAAACTATTTTGTGTTTTACCAAACTGCTATCCTGACTTTTATTCACACTTGTACCCCAAAATTTAACCCTTCACAGTTTAACCCTGGACAAAGAACCTCCAGGAATTGATGCAGACTAAAATGAACAGGACCAGGAAAACACTACACAGAAAGTGAAACATTGTGACACAATCAAATGTAACAAACTTTTCTAGTAGCAACAATTAATGCAATAATCTGGGACAATCCAGAGGATTCATGAGAAAGAATGCTATCCACATCCAGAGAAAGAATTGTGGAAGTAGAAATGCAAAAGAAAAACATGATTGATCACTTGATTTGGTGGGAATATGATTGGGTCTTTGGTTTTTAAAGATCACTCTATTCCAAATATGAATAATATGGAAATAGGTTTTGAACAATGTTACATGTATAAACTAGTGGTATTGCTTGTCATCTCTGGGAGGGGGAAAGAAGGGAGGAATAAAACATAAATCATGTAACCTTGGAAAAATATTCTAAATAAATATTTTTTAAAGAGAATGACAATGAGGAGACAGCATATCAAAATTTATGGGATGCTGTCAAAGCAGTACTTAGGGGAAAATTTATATCTTTGAATAAAATAAATAAAATAGGGTAGAAAAACTGATTAATGAAAGGTGATACAACTAAAAAACTAGAAAAAGAAACAATAAAAAATCTCTATTTCGAAACTAAGTTGGGAATCCTAAAAATCAAATGAGAAATTAATAAAAATGAAAGAAAGAAAACTATTGAACTCATAAAAAAAAGCTAACAATTGGTTTTATGGAAAACAAAATAGAGCATTAACTAATTTGATTTTATAAAAGGAAAGAAAATCAGATGACCAGTGGATTTACCACCTATGAAAAAAATTAAAACAATAATTATGAGCTATTTTGTCCAATTATTTTATAATCTTTTACATTTTAAAATATAGGTAAAATTTTACAATCTAGGTAAAATGTTTGAATATTTTTAAAAAATACAAATTGCCTAGATTGACTGAAGAAGAAACAGAATACTTAAATAATCCTATCTCAGAAAAAATAAATTGAACAAGTCATCAAAGAAATCACTAAGAAAAAATCCCTAGTGCCAAATGAATTTACTAGTGAATGCTATCAAATATTTAAAGAACAATTAATCCCAATATTATATAAACTCTTTGGTAAAAAAGGCAAAGAAGTAGTTCTACAAAATTCATTTTTGTGACACAAATATGTTGCTGATATCTAACCCAAGAAGACAAAAATGGAGAAAGAAAATTACAGACCAAATTATTTAATGAGTATTGTAAAAAGAATCTTAAATAACATACTAGCAAAGCTACTATACCAATATGTTAATAGGATGATTTACTGTGAACAAGTGGAATTTATACCAATAATTCAAGGCTGGTATAGTATAAGGAAAACTATTAGCAAAACTGACCATGTTAGTAACCAAATGAACAGAATTCACATGATTATCTCAATAGATGCAAAAAAAAAAAAGTCTTCACCAAAATACCATATCCATTCCTATTAAAAAACACTAGGAAGAATAGGAATAAATGAGCTTTACCACAAAATTAGTAGTATCTAACTAAAAACTATCAATAAAAAACATATATAATGAGAATAAGATAGACTTCCCAGTAAGATCATTATGAAACAAGGATGTGCATCTACCTAAATTAATTTACTTATTCAGTGCTTTACCAATCAAACTACCAAAAATATTTTATAGAAATAGAAAAATAGTAGCAAAATGCATGTGGAAGTACAGGAGATCAAGAAAATCAAGAGAATTAATTTTAAAAAGACATGAAGGATGGTGAACTAACAGTACCAAATCTCAAACTGTACTAAAAAGCAGTCATTAATGAAACAATATGATACTAGCTAAGAATTAGATTGGTGGATCAATAGATTGATTAGGTATAAATGATCTTTAGAAACTCAGTGTTTGATAAACCCAAAGATCCAAGCTTTTTCAATATGAACTCACTCTTTGACAAAAAAAAGTTGGGAAAACTAGAAAACAGCATTACAGAAAGTAGGTATACACCAATATCTCATCCCCTGTATAAATTCAAATTACATATATGATTTAGACATAAAAGATGATACCATTTGTAAATTAGGGGAGCACAGAATAGTTTACCTTTCTGATATATGGAGAAGGTAAGAATTTATGACCAAACAAGAAACAGAGAATATGATAAGATATAAAATTAATAATTTTGACCATATTAAATTAAAAAAAGATTTTGTACAAACAAAGCCAATGTAACCAAGATAAAAAGGGAAAAAATAAACTTGTGGAAATTTTTATAACAAATTTCTTTGAAAAAGGTCTCATTTCTCAAACATATAGAGAACTAAGTCAATTTTATAAAGATATAAGCGATCTCCCAATTGACAAATGGTCAAATTATATGAACAAGCAGTTTTCAGAAGAAGAAATCAAAAATACCAATAACCATATAAAAATGTTCCAAATCACTTTTGATTAGAGAAATGCAAATTGAAAGAATTCTAAGGTATTACCTCACACCTATTAGATTGGCCAATATGACAATAGATGAGGGCGATAAATGTTGGAGATGATGTGGCAAAATTGGGACACTAATGCATTATTGGCTGAGTTGTGAACTAGTCCAACCATTCTGGAGGGTAATTTGGAACTATGCTGAAAGGGCTACAAAAGTGTGCTTACCCTTGGATTCAGTAATACCTCTATTAGGTCTGTATCCCAAAGAAAATTTAAAAATGCAAAAAGGGCCCACATGTATAAAAATATTTATAGCAGGCCTTTTTGTGTTCGCAAAGAACTGGAAATTGAAGATATGTTCATCAGTTTGGGAATGGCTGAACAAATTATGGCATATGAAAAGAAATTCGGTGTCTGGACTTTTTAAAAAATTCAAAGTTGTTAGCAAGTCCATTGATTGTTAAGTTCTCACTTTAACATACTTTTCCAATCAGTTAACTTTACTATCATGTATTTTATATTTTCTTAAACATTTTATTTAGTTCTAATTTTCCTTATTATTCCACAGAGTGATTGATTTCTGTTTTAGTTACTCTAAAATTCATTGAGTCTCTTACTTGGGGAAGGTTTCCTTCTTTGTCTTTTAAGTTATTCTCCTTCCAGTTCTTTCCTCCAGAGATATTATTTCATTTTGAATATTTAATTTCATTACTTCTAGATATTTAGGTAGTGTTTGTGGACAAACTTTTTTTTTCTTTTGTCTTTGGGCCTCTGTTTACTGTTGTTGCAGATTTCCTTCCTCTTGGGACATCTTTAAAAAATCTCTGTCTATAATAGTTCTTTAGGGTGGTCAGTATCTTCTTCACTCATCCTGCAGTCCTTTCACTTGAACTGGGGTTTTCAGTTGGGTCCAGACTCTGTCCCCTGTTATGCTTTTGGGTGATGTGATTAATCCTCTTGGTTTCAACCTAGGTATTCTGCGTTTTTTTGCTTACTTTCTACCTTTTTGGTGTAGATCTTACTAGATCTTTGTGGTTCAAAGTGTTGGATTTTCAGGGTAATCTTTTGAGTCTCAGGACAGAATCCTAGGTACTTTGCAGTCCTGGGGTATCCTGGTTTATGTGCTGCCACAGATGAATTGTTCCCTGAGAATCCCAATCACAACCATGGTCTATCTTATGCGTTTCCAACTGCATTTCTTTGGGGTAGAGCACTGCTCTTCCGTCCTCTGGATACAAAGTCTTTCTGTCTACCTATTTCTTTAGTCTCTAGCTTATTTGACTCTACTGGTACTTATTTTGATACAGGTCTCTTTTCCTATTTACAATAGGTCTATGGCTTTTCCCCTCCTTGAAGTCCTAAGGAAGAAACCATTTGCTATAGATTTTAATTGGATTTCTTGATAATTATCTGTTTCAGTGCAATTTTTAGGTTTATGCTTGAGTAGTATGTGGCAGTAGATATGTGAGATATGGACTTCCATCTTGATCAGAAATCTTGGACTATTCCAGGTCTTTTTAAACACTGTAGGTATTTTTTTTTCTTTAGAAGACCACAAATTATATCACTGTGACATTCACTGATAAGTGAATTCACTGATAAGTAAGAAGAAAGATGCTTTCAATGAGTATCCCAAGAATATTCTAATAAACTATATTTTAAAAACAGGAAAGACATTAAAGAGGTAGAAGCTATTGGTTTGGATCATCACATATGCTGTCATATAACAGTTAACTTGCAGGCTAGTTTCACTGAGCTGATCTTTTTCTTTTTCTCTTTTAAAATCTTTGTTACAAGGGGCAGTTCCTGCTTAGGCAGGAAGGAAGGTTCTATTTAGAAATCAATGTTACATAGAAATAGAATTCATAAAGGGTAAGATAAAATGCTAGAACTTAGGAAAGATATCACTATTATGCTTTAAGAAAATAAGGACATCTAAGTTATTAACTCCTATTTTTGAAACATTTTCAAAGTTTGTCTTTTTTAATCCTCACAAAACTCCTTTGAGATATATATATTTCAGCTATTGTTCCCATTTTTCTGATATTGTGCATACGAGAGGATCTTGGGTTATTTGCCCACTGTCCTATAACTATAACTATTAAGAAGCAAAGTCATAACAGTATGAATTTATTTGAGTAATTGACTTCAATTTCAGTGTCAACTTCAGTGTTCATTCTATTGTATCAGGGCTGCCCTCTATTTCATTTAGATTTTATCTTATTAGAAAAATCCTGGATGAAAATTCCATTCACTGATATAGAGAGTCAACCCCTTTATAAATTATAGTTCTAGAAAGCTGCTGAGTTTTAAAGGTAAGTGACTTGGGCTTAGTCTCACAGGTCACATATATAAGATGGAAGACCTGCAACTATTCTTGACATGCACACTGCCTTTTGCATTTTCCAGGATTCTATTCAGAACAGGGGAAATAAAGACAAAATTAATATTTTGTACCAAAAAAGATGGACAGCTATGTGACATAGTGGATAGAGCACTGGAACTGGAAGATAGAAGACTCGTTTTCCTGAATTCAAATCTGGTCTCAGACACTTACTAGATTTGGAACCCTGAGTAAATCATACAACCTTGTTGTTCTCAGTTTCCACATTTGTTAAATGAACTGGAGAAGGAAATTGTAAATCACTCAAGCATTTTTGCCAAGAGAAACCCAAATAGGGTCATGAAACATTGGACACAACTGAAAATGACTAAACAACAATAATCCAAATCAAGTATTTAAACTTAATATATTATGGTCCTGGATTCAGTAACACCCAATTTTAAATCCTGTCTCAGATAAATTTTAGCACTGTGTGATTCTAGGCAAGTCCTCTAACTTGTCTACATCCCTTTCCTCACCTGTAAAATGGTGATAAAAGCAACCACTATCATGACTGTTATGAGGATAATATGAGATAATATTTGAAAATTGTTTTATAAACCTTAAAGAACTACCTAAATGTTAGTTATTATTACTTTCAATAGTCAAAAGCTTCAATCTCTAAAAAAAAATAAAAGTGAGGAAATCCTGTGTGTACCTAAAGAAGGAGAGAATGAGAACAAAACTAAAATAGCAGATACACTGACTTATCCTCCAAAAGCTAAATTTAAAAATCTGTGATCATTTGTGATGCAAATCATTATGGCACCTTTAGATCTATAAAAAGCTTTTTTAAAATGATATTTCACAGATCTTACTTGGAAAAGCAAAACTGAAAATTCTGGCTTTAAGTGGTAAGGTGAGGACTGAATTTCATGCAAAAGAATGCAAAAGAAGGGAAAGACATGATAAATGACAATAAACTGGATGATAGGAGGGAGGTGCCTAGCATCTGTTCTAAACTTTGTTTTATTTAGCATATTAAATAATGATTTGAATACAGAGTTGAGTAGAACACAAATTTATAAATGCTCCTAAAATGAGGTAGTTTCCAGACTCTGGAGATAAGGCAGGAATGCTAGAGAATAGGAAAAGGTTAGCTATTTGGTCAGGAAATATCAAAATAAGATTAAGCTTTGAAAAATGTAAAGTAATGGATCTGGGATGAAAAATTCACAGATAATCAGGAAAATGGAAACTGTCCTTGGAAAATAGTGATGTTGAAGGAGACCTAGGAATGATAGTTATAGAAAATTAGTATTAGATTGCATGGTATGATATAGTGGCTTAGAAAAACAGTTTGGGCAGCACATGCAGAGATATCACATCACAAGTCAGACAAGTGTGTCCATTTATGAAAACCCCCGTACCAGAAGGATGCCATGTTATTGGACAGAATTCAGAGAGGAGTAGCAAAAATGATTAAGGTGCTAGAAGGGTTGATTTGAGGTAAGATTAAAAGAAACTAAATATGTATGGCTTATCCAAATACAGGAGACATTTTCACTAAATGTAGGGAGTTCATGCACCGAGAAAAAGGAAAAAAAAACAAACCTTCTCCAAGCAGTTTAAAGAAAGGCTTATTTTCTGAGTAATCTGATCAAAGGAAAAAATGAAAAGTTTGGTTGAAAACTGATCTATCTAGAGTGTGAAGCATAGAATATAGAAGTAGCACTTTAGGAATGGGGGCAGCTGAGTGGCTCAGTGGATTGAGAGTCAGGGTCAGAGACAGGAAGTCCTGGGTTCAAATCTAGCCTCAGACACTTCCTAGCTGTGTGACCCTGGGCAAGTCACTTAACCCCCATTCCCTAGCTCTTTACTGTCATTCTGGGTCACCGAGAGACTACCACTAAACTTAATTCTGGGAATGAGTTTGATCAACTTGTATTTCAGTTCTTGAAGTCAATGTATCATAACAGATAGCACATTAGACCTGGAATCTAAAGGCCTGGGCTCAAATCCTACTTTTCATGCTTACCTGGTTGCACCACCATAGGCAAGTTATTTGAACTGCAGGCTTCTCATCTATGAACTGGGGGAAACATTACTTGAAGTACCTGTGCTATAAGACTTTTATCAAGTCCAAATGAGATGTATATGAAGCAGTAAGCAAACTTTAAGGCAATATTTAACTAAAGATCTATAATTTTTGATATTATTGATGTTATTTTTTATTATTACTACAATCTTTGGGTCTCTACAATAAGTTCTATGAATGTCTCGGTAAGTAAGGAGAATATTTTACTGGAAGTTTCTGAAAATTTGTAACATGGATGTTCCTTGTCCTGAGGTATGTATGACATAACCCCTTCAGAACTGAATAAATTCTCTTTGAGAGTTGTGGTGGCTGAAAAATCTTCATCTCTGGTTAAACTGCAGATGAGTTCAGCTTAAGTTGGTGGCAATAATAATAGTGATAATCATAAGGATAAGGATAATAATGATAATATTATTACCTAGACTAGGCTGAGCATGCCAATAACATGTAGGGCTGCATCCCCTATTACATGAGCGGCATGATTGCAATAAAAATAGCAATGATGGCAATAAGAAAAACAAAATCTAACATTTATATAGTGCTTTATGACTGGCAAAACAAAACAAAACAAAAACAACCCTTTCAATTATTATCTCATTTGATCCTTACCACTTCCCTGGAAGGTAGGTGCTATATTCCTATTTTATGGATGAAGAAATTGAAGCAGACAGAGGTTAAATGAGTTGTTCAATTTCACACAACTAGTAAGTATCGGAAGCTGTAGTTCAACTCAAGTCTTTTTATTACAGTAGATTCATGACCTGGGAGTCCTCCTGGATTCCTGATTATTGTTCACCTCTATGTCTGAGCTGTTGCCAAGGGCTAGTGATTTCACCTGTGCATTGTCCCTGGAACGTGCCCCCTTCTCTTTTCTGATACTGCCACTGTTCTAGTATAAGCCCTCATCATCTCACAGCTGGACTATTACAATAGCCTTGGGGTTGCTCAGCCTGGCTCTAGTCTCTCCCCACTTCAATTCATCCTTCATTCAACCTCTAAAGTGTTTTTTTTTTTTTGTAAAGCACAGATCTATTCATGTCACCCCATCTCCATGCTCCAACACAGGCTCTCCCCAGTAAACTCCAATGGCTTCTTGTTGTCTTAAAGGTCAAATACGAAATGCCCTGTTATTCAAAGGCTTTTCAAATCTAGCCTCCTCCCACCTTTCTAGTTCTTAACACCTTACTGTCTAACACAGTCTCCATCCTAGGACACTTGGAGAGGACATGCCTTTCTGACTTCAAGTTCAAACTAAAATTCCATCTTCCACAGGAAGCCTTGCCCTACAACCCCTATTAATTCTAATGCATTCTCTCCATTAATTATTTAGTATTTATCCTCTGGATAGTTTGCTCTGTATACATTTGTTTGCATGTTGTCTCTGCCATTAAATTGTAAGCTCCTAGAGGGCAAGGGCTGGTTTTTGCTTCTTGGTATCCCCAGCACTTAGCATAGTGTCTGGAACATAGTAGGTACTTAATGCATGTTTATTGATTGATTGATTGAATAATTGACTGACCCCACCTCCAGAATTCACTCTGTTGTACCCCCTGTCTGAGGCTGGTGTTTGGATAATAGTCGAATAGTCCATTACCAAAGCCATACTCAAAGCCTCTCCAGGAGTGTATTTATCTGCCATACTCCATGCTCTGCTGGTATAGACTTTGAGAAACCAGAATCACTTCCACATGCCTTCATGGCAAGGCATTCAAATAGGGCTTTCGTGGAGGTTTATATGATTTAATAAATGAGTATTTCCAATTATTATTTTGTAAATGTGACTAAGCTGCTGTGTAATACCAGCAAATTATATAAGAGGAAGAAAATAAAAGAAACAGAGAGATGTCTCAATGAAAATAGTGGTAGGTCAGTGATATAGGGATTACTGATGGGCAGTCTCTGTGCATGCCATGGGATCTACACAATGCCAGGAGCTCTAAAAAAAGGTTCCTAGCATATTTGTGGAACCCCTACAGAGATTATAGGGATAATCATGGGCAATAACAAAGTATCTGTAAGGTAATCTGATAATCTCTATTTTTGTAGAGAGTAACTACATGAATGAGATCACATATCAGTAGAAATATCCACATATTTATTTAGCTGCAACACAGGGCTGAACAAGGTGATTGAGAAACACCTTCAGAAAAGACAGACTCATAGAAATTATACTATCTAACCTAATACCTTGACTTCATTGATGAGGAAACTAAAATCCAAAAATTAAGTTAAATAAGTTTCCAATTTTAAGGAGCTAGTGACAGAAGGGGGACTACAACTTGGCTCTTCTAACACTAAGACTAGTCTTTTTTCTTTATTATACCTTGACTTCTTTCTATCTTGGAGCTTTTATTAAAATTTTCTAGTTACCAGAAGTGATGAAGTATTCTGAACTTAATGGAAGAGTCCAGGTCAAAAGCTTACTAAGAATCAATGCTTTGACAATAGTGAAAAGAGATGAATGGTCTCCCTAATGTCTCTTACTCATTCGTGATCTATCTTTCAAGGCCCAGTTCAGTTGAGCCTCTTCCACAAATATTTCCCTAATTACCCTAAGATAGAAATAATCTCTCTGTCCTTTGAACTCCCATATCCTATTGTACTTTATTTATTCCATACATATTATTCTGGTAAAAAATATGTAGAGATATGAATAATAAAATTAGGTGGATTAATGGGATGTCACCAGATATGTGGCTCTAGGATCTGAGCTTGGTCATGCTTTTTTTAAAGTATTTTTGTTATTTGCTTGGTTGAAGGCTTATCTAGAATCCTTATCAGATGTGTAGCTAATATACAATTGGGAGAGAAAGCTAACATACAGGATTAAGGAATCAGGATCCAAACTTCAGATGCCAAGATGGCAGAGCAAGAAGAGAACTAACTTGATTTCTCCCAAATGCCCCTGCAATTATAACTAAAGCAAAGCATTTTACTGAATGTTGGAGCAGTGAAGCAGTTTTCAATACAGAAAATCTCAGAGAATCAGCAGGAAAAAGTCTATCTCCCTGGAATGGGAGAAGATGTGATTTGAGCAATGGTAGGTACTACCCCAATAGCAGAGAGGCCTCAACTGGAAATAAGCCAGGAGTAGGCCTGGTCCCAGTGAAGGTCATCAGGGAAGCCTCAACCAGACCTTGGACTACAGCAAGGATCCATTCCAGGTTTAACCTGATAGCTAGGTCACTTACTTTGCAAGCCAGCAGCTGAGGACCTCCTCACCACCAAAGCATCAAGTTTTCAACCTTGCACAAGCTATCAGTGAGACCTCACCTTCAGGACAAACCAGGAGTGAGGTACCCAACTATGTAAACCAGGAGTTGGGGCCCACTCTGTACTGTACAAGTCAACAACAAGGATGCATAGCTGGTACAAGCTAGCAGTTGAGGACCCCATCTGCACAAGCAAGGAACAAGATCCCCCATTGTGTAAGCCATCAGTGAGACCTCTCACTGGTGCAAGCCTCCAATGAACTGGCCTACCAGTACAAACCAGTATGAAAGCCTGATGGCAAGCTAGAAGTAAAGCTCAAAGCCATAAAATAAGAAACTTGAGAGGGGGCAGCTGGGTGGCTCAGTGTATTGAGAGTCAGGCCCAGAGACAGGAGGTCCTGGGTTAAAATTTGACCTCTGACACTTCCTAGTTTTATGACCCTGGGCAAGTCACTTAACCCCCATTGCCTAGCCCTTACTGCTCTTCTGCCTTGGAACCAGTATCCAGTATTGTTTCTAAGATGGAAGGTAAGTGTTTTAAAAAACAACAACTTGAGAACCCAGATATTTCTATAATCCAGAAACAGAGCATAAATTTAATATATAGTAAAAAGTTACATAATAAATGGGGGAAATGGGCAAAAAACTGAATACACAAACAGAAATGAGCCTAACTATAGAATATTATTATGGAAACAGGAGGATCACAGTATAAATCTAGAAGAGAACAATGTAAAAATGGCTACAAGGAAAACCTCAAAGGAAAATATTCATTGGAATCAAACCCAAATGGAAAAGAGGTTAAAAATGGGACTTTAACAATCAAATAAGAATTAGAATAAAGAAAGGTAATGAAAGAAAATCATGAAAGAAGAGCCAACATATTGGTAAAGAAAGCACAGAAAATGGGACAAGATATAAAAAAAATCACCAAAGAAAATGATTCTATAAAAAGGAGAATTGGCCAAATGGAAAAGGTGGTACAAAAATTCTCTGAAGAATCATTATCTAGAGTAGAAATGGTCAAATGGAAAAAGAGGCATAGGAACTCGTGAAAAAAATATTTTCTTAAAAATTAGAATTGGAGAAATGGAAGCTAATGACTCCATGAGATATCAAGAAAAAGTCATCAAAATAAAAAGAGTGGAAAAAACAGGAAAAAAAAAACCATGAACTATCTCATTTGAAATACAACTGACCTGGAAAATATATTGAGGAGAGATAATTTAAGAGTTATTGAACTAATAATGTTTGGAAATGACCAAATAAAATTTAAAAAAAGAAAAAGAAAAAAAGAGTTATTAAACTACCTGGAATCCATGATCAAAAAAAGATTCTGGACACTGCATTTCAAGAAATTATCTAAAAAAAACTGTCCTGGCATCTGAGGATGAGAGGGTAAAATGTAAATTGAAAAAATCCACCAGTAGTCTCCAGAAAGAAGTCCAGAATAAAAAACCTCAGGAACATTATAGTCAAATTCCAGAGCCCCCAAGGTTCAGGAGAGAATACTACAAGCAACCAGATAATATCATAGAACCATAGTTAAGATAATACAAGATTTAGCTACTTCTACACTAAAGGATCAGGATGGCGTGGAGGGTACTTAAAATATTCAGGAGGACAAAGGATATAGGATGAAAACCAAGAATTATCTACTTAGCAAAAATAAGTATAATCCCTTAAGGGAAAAATAATGACTATTTAATGAAATTGAAAATTGTCAAACATTTCTAATGAAAAGTTCAGAACTGCATAGAAAATTTGATATTCAAACAAAAGGCACAAGAGAAACAGAAGAATGTAAACAAGAAAGAGCAAGTATAAGAGATTCAATAAGGTTGTCCTATTTTTATTATATAGTAAGATAAGGCTTTTAACTTTTAGGAACTTTATCAATATTAGTAGAGCAATTAGAAGTAATAATCATAAGCTGAGGATGTGTGTGAATTAACTTCAATGGGATGATATCCCCCAAAAATTAAGAGATAAGAAAAGGGCTGCAGTGGGAGAAGAGGGAAGGTAAAAATAGATTAGGGTTAATTGCCTCAAATAAAAGAGGTATGAAAAGGTTATTACAATGGAGGAGAAGATGTTGGGTGGCAAGCAATGTTTCAATATTAATTCTCATCAGATTTAGCTCAAAATGGGAAGGACATGAATACTCAATTGGATCTAGAGACCTATCTCACCTTACAGGAAAGTAAAATGAGATGGAGATGTGGGAAGGGAAAGGGGAAAACTGATAGAAGGAAATATGGGTTTGTAGATAAGTAGTAAATCACTTTTTAGAAAGGATAGAGTGAAAACAGAAAGAGAAGAATAAACAGGCTAAAAGTAACATATAGGGAATTACGCAGTTAATTATCATAGCTATAAAGGTAAAAGAGATGAACTCATTCATAAAATGAAAGCAGACAACAGAGTGAATCAAAAACCAAAATTGTACAATATGCTCTCTACAAGAAATACATTTGAAGCAAGGAGGCACACATGATATAAAGGTAAGGGTTGAAGTAAATCTATTATGCTTAAGTTGAAGGGGAAACAAAAACGGGATAGCTATCAAGATCTCAGGCAAAGCTAAAGCAAAAACAAATCTAATTAAAACAGGTAAGAAAAGAAATTACATCTTGCAAAAAATGTACTATTAACAATGAAGTAATAGTGATACTAAAATATATGCACCAAATAGTATAGCACCAAAATTTTAAATGACATATAGGAGAAAATAAAATGTAAAACTATACTATTAATGGACGTCAACTTTCCCCTCTCAGAAATAGATAAAACTAAACAAAAAGAAATAATAAGCAAGAGAGAAGTTAAAATGGTGAATCAAATTTTTTAAGACATGAATTTGATAAACCCCTAGAGAAAATTAAATAAGAATATAAAAGATATACATTTTTCTTAGCAGTAAATGGTATCTTAACAAATATAGATCATATTTTAGGGCATAAAATGACCTCACAAACAAGCAGAAAATCAGAAATATTAAGGACAACTTTTTCAGTTCAGAATGCAATAAAAATTACATTCAATAAAGGTCCACAAAGATAGACATATCGAAATTAATTGGAAACTAAAACAATCTAATTTAACAAATAATTGGGTCAAAGTTCAAATCATAGAAATAACCAGTAATTTTACTGAAAAGAATGAAAACAGTGAGACCATGTCCAAAAATTTACTGTATTTAGCCAAAGTAGCAATTAGGGGACACTTTATCCCTCTAAAACTTGCATTAGTAAATTAGACAAAAAACACATTAATGAATTGGGCATGAAATTTAGAGTTAGAAAAAGAACAAATTAGAAATACCCAATTAAAGATCAAATTGGAAATCTTGAAAATCAAAAATCAAATTACTAGAATTGAAAGTAAGATAACAACTAAACTAATAAACCAATCTAAAAGCTGATTTTATGAAAAAAATGAAATAAATAAAACATTACTCAATTTGACTTAAAAAAGATAAGAAAATCACATTATCAGTTGCAAAAATGAAAAGGGTGATTTCATCACCAATGAAGAGATAATAAAGGTAATTATTAGGAGTTATTTAACCCAGTTCTATACAAATAAATTTGATAATGTAACTGAAATGAATGCATATTTACAAAAAATA
Source organism: Monodelphis domestica (assembly GCF_027887165.1). Classification (NCBI taxonomy): domain Eukaryota; kingdom Metazoa; phylum Chordata; class Mammalia; order Didelphimorphia; family Didelphidae; genus Monodelphis; species Monodelphis domestica. The sequence goes on from NC_077228.1 coordinate 359,079,198, forward strand.
TAAACATCCAAGATTACAAGAAGGAGAAATAGAATACTTAAACAATTTCACCTTAGAAAAAGAAATTGAAGGGGCAACTGGGTGGCTCAGTGGATTAGGAGACAGGCCATGGGATGGGAGGTCCTGGATTCAAATCTGGCCTCAGAAACTTCCTAACTAAGTGACCTGGGCAAGTCACTTGACCCACATTGCCTAGTCCTTACCATTCTTCTGCATTAGAAAAAATATACAGTATTGATTTTAAGAAGGAAGTTAAGGGTTTAAAAAAGAAAGAAAGAAATTGAACACATCTTCAATTAACTCCTCAAGAAAAAGTCTCCAGAACCAGATAAATTCACAAATGAATTCTATCAATATATGGAGCAATTAATCCCAATACTCTATAATTTTTTTTTTATAAAATAGATAAAGACGGAATCCTATCAAGTTCATTTGATGACACAAAATATGGTGTTATCCAAACCAAGAAAGGCAAAAACAGAGAAAGAAAACTATATATCAGTCTCACAAATGAATATTCATAAAAATTTTAAATAAACTACTAATAAGGAGATTACAGCACTATATCATGAGGACCATTTGAGGTAGAATTTATACCGGGAATGCAGGGTTGGTTCAATATTGGGAAAATTATCAACATAATTGACTATATCAATAACAAGACCAACAGGGGGCACCTTGATGGCTCAGAATATTGAGAGGCAAGCCTAGAGATGGGAGGTCCTGGGTTAAAATATGGCCTCAGTCACTTCCTAGCTATGATACCCTGTGCAAGTCACTTAACCCCCATTGCCTAGCCTTTACTGCTCTTCTCCCATGGAACCAATATACAGTATCAATTCCAGTATTATTGGAATGCAAAATGAATAATTTTGATTATATTAAATTTATAAAAGGCTTTGTACAAACAAGACCAGTGCAACCACAATTAGAGGGGAAGCAACAAACTGGGGGAAATTTTTTATAACAAAATTCTCTGACAAAGGTTTAATTTCTGAAATTATATATAAAGAACTAAGTCAGTTGACAAATGGCCAAAGGATATAAATAGGGAGTTTTCAGATGAATAAATAAAAACTAATAATCATCATATGAAAAAGTGTTCTAAATCCCTCCTGATTAGAGAAATGCAACTCAAAACAACTCTGAGGTACAACCTTACACATTGGCCAATATGGCAGTAAAAGAAAATAATAAATGTTGGAGTGGATATGGCAAAATTGGGACATTAGTACACTGTTGGTTAAGTTGTGAAGTGTCCAACCATTCTGGAATGCAATTTGGAATTATGTCCAAAAGACTTTAAAAGAATGCATACCCTTTGATCCAGCAATACCACTACTAGGTTTGTACCCCAAAGAGATAATAAGGAAACATACTTGTACAAAAATATCCATAGCCACACTTTGTGGTGGCAAAAAATTAGAAAACAAGGAGTTGTCCCTCAATGGGGAATGGTTGAACAAATTGTGGTATATTATGGTGATGGAAAACTCTTGTGCAATAAGTAAAGATCAACGGCTTGATTTCTGTACGAGCTGCAAAGACCTCCATGAACTAGAGTGAAATGAGCAGAACCAGGAGAACACTGTATGCAGGAACTGAAACATTATGGGACAATCATATGTAATCGACTTTGCTACTAATAGCAATGCAATGAAACAGGATAATCCTGAGGAACTTAGGAGAAAAAATGCTATCCACATTGAGAAAAAGAATTGTTGTGATAGAAACTCAGAAGGAAAATATTTGATTCATCACTTGTTTATAAGGGTATGGGATGTGGTGTTTTGGTTTTTATTCATTTTTTTTAAACCCTTACCTTCTGTCTTGGAACCAATATGGTGTGCTGGTTCCAAGGCAGAAGAGTGGTAAGGGCTAAGCAATGGGGGTTAAGTGACTTGCTCAGGGTCACATAGCTGGGAAGTATCTGAGTCCAGATTTGAACCTCGGACCTCCCATCTCTAGGCCTGGCTCTCAATCTACTGAGTTACCCAGCTGCCCCTTGGGGTTTTGGTTTTTAAAATATTACTTTAGTACAAAAATGAATAATATGGAAATAGGTAGGTATTGAGTTGATAATACATGTATAACCCAATGGAATTGCATGTTGGCTCTGGGATGAGGAAGGGAAAGAACATGAATCATGTAACCATGAAAAACTACTTTTAAAAAGTATGTTAAAATTGTTTCACATGAAATTAAAGAAAAGCAGAATGTTGTCTAACAATTGTATCAATGTAATCTGGAAAAAATTAAATTAAAATAGAAAAATAATTAAAATAAAAGAGAGAAAATGTGCAATGATAAAAAGGAAAGCTGTTGAAAGAAGGCAGTAGACTTTAGTGAGGGGATAAAATTTAAAAAAAGGGAAGAAGAAACAAAAAAATAGGATTCAAAGAAATGCACATTTAGTAATCACAATTGTGAATGTAAATGAGATGAAGTCATTCATGAAATGGAAATGGTTTAGAAACCAGAATCCAACAATTATTTAATTAATTAATATTTAATGGTAATACATTTTCAGAAGAGATACACATGAGTTAAAATATGAGCTGGAATAGAATTGATTATGCATCAGCTAAATAAAAATGGAAGAACAATCATGATTTCATACAAAATAAAAGCAAAAATATGCATAATTTAAAGGAATTATGAAGGAATTAATAGGAGTATTAACCTGGTATTATCAATATTCAACACACGTGCACCAAATGACATAGGGTCCAAATTTTTAAAGGAAATTGAAAAGATTTACAAAAGAAAATAAACACTAAAACTGTACTAGTAGGGGAACTCAACTTTCTGCTTTCAAAGCTAGATAAATCTAACCATAAAATAAATAAGAAAAGTTAAGGAAATGAATGGAATCTGCCCTCTCATCTTGATCCTCTTCTTCCTCCTTCCCCCTATTTTTCCTGATCATGCTCCTCTAACTCCTCCTTATTCTCCTTTTAAACTTAGCTAGGACTATCTCCAGTAAAGTGAGCTCTAGTTATTAAGGTATAACAGAAATATTTAAAATGAACAATAAGCACCTCATGTCCTAAACTTGAAACACTTCAGAAAAACTTGCAATTGGATTAAAGCTAATACCTCTTAGCAGAGTGCCTAGCTAGAGTAGATTTTTAATAAATGTTAGTATTCTTGATGGCTTGATATTATTTAATTGCCATAAATCTTCGCATGAGTTAACTAAGGTCATGAAATAACATATATAATAGCACTTGTGCTAGAGGATACTATAATTCATAGCTCTAATTTTACTACAGTATCTGTCATTCATTAACTGTGTGATCTTAGGTAAAACACAAAACTCTCTGGGTCTTAAGATTCCTCATCTCTAGACTGGGTTGAACTAAAAGTTCCTTAAGTTTCCTCTCATTCCCAAAATTCTGTGGTTCTAAAATTAAATAACTAAATGTCATTTAATAGTATTTGTGCCACTGAAATTCCTATCTTAAAATTGTATATTGTAGCCCCTGTAAAAAGCAAATGATTAGAATGACCATTTCATAAGGCAACTATTTGGAATCTCTGTGTTTAAAGGATTTTCTATCATTTTCTATCTAGGACTGTCCTGAATGATAATTAGAAAAATTATGTTCCAAAAATTCATGGGGAAAATTCACTTTCTTACTATTAGGTCCTGGGGTTTAGAAAGGATTGGTAATTAGGACGGATGACAGTGAGGGCAGGAGGAAGGGAGATGGAAATCTAAAAGAAAGAAGAAGATAGATAGGCTTACTGACAATGTATTGAAAGCCCCACTTATATAAACTTGATTCAATGCCCTATACAGAATCCAGTATGAAAAATGGTTTTCCAAAAAGAATCATCATATCTATCTATTTAAATATAGATGTATAGATATGGAGAGAAACATAGAATAGTGGAGATCATTTATAAACATATATGTGTACATAAATATAACTTATCTCCTCTTTTTCACGTTTTAGTATTATGAATTCTCTATTTGCATATCAGTGAATTAAAAATATATAACTACTGTGAGCTTCAGGAAATGTTCTTTTTTCTTATCTTTTTTAATGTATAGATAAGGATTTTAGGAGGATTTCAGAAATGAATTGCATAGAATATTTTTTACCCTAAAATAAGTACCATTATTTTTTTTTCTAATTTGAAATCAAACCAAAGGTTGCTGAACATCCAAACTAGCAGAGAGCCAACTCTGGACCTAAAGTGTGCCCCCTACATTTGATAATTAATTTTTTAATGTATTATGTGTCTTGAGTATTGAAGTCACAATAACACAGACTGATGTGTGCCTTGATTGGGGACTTACTTAATCCCATCCCTGATCTGTTGAGCAAAATGGGCAATATAGTAAATATTTCTAGAAATTCTATGATCCCTCTCCAAAGATATTGTGATGAGATCTTGAATTGGTTATTGTTGGAAATAATTCCTTTCTTTTGTTTAATTTTGAGAAAGTAATGGGTCTTCTATCATTATTTTTTAAAAAGAATGAAACCTAGATGTTAGTCTGAAGACGATTTTGAACATTGAGTTCTGTCACTATCTTTGAGAATTTAAATATGATGGTTAATATTTCTGTGCCTTACTTTCCTCACTTGTTAAATAAAACTAATTGTGCCTATACTACTTATGCAGTAGAATTGTTTTAAAAATCAAGTTACAGAGACTGTGTTAAGTATTTTGTAACATAAAGAGCTACGTAAATGTCTGTATTGAATATTTCAAAAGTCTGTGCTTTCATCACTGTTAGGAGAGATTATGCCCCTCTATGCCTTAACAGAAGGCATTTGTTTCTTTGATATACATACAAATATACACACAAATATACACATCTATAATTTATAAATTTACATACATCTATATGCAACTATATATTAAAATCCTTTATCTTTCCCCCATTTTGGTCTTAATATGGGGTTTTATTAGCTGTAACTTAAGGCTTGTCAATTTCCTCTGACAGTTTGGCACCTTGTTTCTGATATATATTGTCATATTATTGACTAATGACATTGGAATATAAAGTTACTGTCTTGGAATCACATAGACATGATGTGTGACAGGCGGGATTTGAACTTGGATCTTCTGGACTTCAAGATCACTCCCCTTTCCACTACACAATTCTGGTTCTAATTCTACCAGCCTTCAGGCCAACTGAAGAACAGCATGGAGAGTCTTCTGAAAGGGTTCAAACCAGCTCTTTGGTTTGAATAAGGTTTGAATCATGGAAAATGATTGATGGGAAGTTGAGTAGGGAAAGGAATTAGAGGATGATACAGAAGTTTATAAACATTTTTATATTTAAAAATTAAGATGATAGTGTTAATAATGGCTCATTGCCATGTTCTGGCACATGTGAAATGTGAAAATACAACCCAAGCTCTATCACTCTCCTTGTTGCCATCACTGCTTCATGGCTCTTCTGTGCCCTTCCTCTTTATCTCCTTTGGTGTTGCCTTAGTTATACCATTGCTCAAGTGAATAATCATGGAGATTGTATTGTCTGCCAATGACAGGAAGCAGGACTATGCAATAGCCCTTTAAGTTGCCCAAGGAAAAGCCATGGCTAAATGAATACATTTGACTTCTGACTATTTTGCTGTAGGAAATGACTCTAAATCTCTTATTTATCACAAAGTAGTAAGATAAAAACCTCTTTAATACTCAAATAAAAATAACCATACTAATGACATTTTTCCAGCATGCTTGAATCATAGATGTAAAAAACCTTAAAAGGTGGTCATTTTTACTGTGCATGTTGATTCATAGTTGCATAACTAATTATGACAACTTTATTAATTGCTTATTATCAAGGGTTTTCTCTTTTATTAGAGAACAAGTGACTTCCTTCCCTTGCCATGGTGTGTGTGTATACGTGTGTGTGTGCGTGTGTGAGTGTCTGGGTGATAGAGATTAATGCCTAGAGCTTTGCAGGAAACTGCCTCATTGATTTTGTTGCCTTTATATTTGTCTTCCTTAGGTGACTTCCACTAACATAGATGGAGGGTGAGGTTCCCATTTCAGTGGGACAGCAAGGGCTTTATTTGTGAGAGCTGAAGTCCCTTGCTTTTCATTCAGGCATTTGAATTAAAGGAGGTAAAAAAGGGTGATTCTGAGAGGACTGTGTTATATGGCACCCTTGGTTACTTCTAAGATCCCCTGTGCTAGCCACACTTTGACAGGGACAAATTTATGGACTAGTACTTTCTCCAGTCCTGTCGGCTAATTAGAAAATGCATTGTCAATCCAGATACGGTAATGGGCCCTGGCATATTATTTAGAGTTGTAATGAGTTTTGTATGAGGATTTCTCTCACTGTATGTAGTGTCTGTGCTTAAATATTCTGACACTATCCTTCAAAGCCTAGGGGGCATGCTTTTTAGCAGTCCATTTTTTTCTTGTTTGTTTTAGCTATTTCCCCCCAATACCAAAGTTTCCCCTCCTTCCTTTTTATTATTAATGTTCATTCTTACAAGTGTCTTAATATGTACTCACCTACAATATATATAGACGATTCTAGCAACTGAATGCATCTTAGCAGAAGCAGAGCCAGAGATGAACAGATGAAAATCACCTCCATATAAAAGGTCTCTGCTTCCCCCCCTCCCCCCATTCACCAAAACAAGCTTGTATTGCAGAAAAGTATCCAATTGGTATCTGAAAGAGGCCTCAGTGCTGCGATGGTGCATAGAATACAAGAAAGCTGATGGAGGAGTTTTAACGAATGTCCTGACCGAGTCAAGGTGATGGCCGTTTTCCGCGGCCCTGCTATCCATCACCCCTCGCAGCCAGGCGTCCTCCATCACATGCAACAGCCTCATGAATTTATGCATCAAGCTGTGCAGCCAGTCGTGCCGAGGGCTCTGGTGACAAGTGAAATTGCTGTGCGCCTCATTTAGCTGTTTATTGCGCCTGAGTACGTGTTGCAGCTGTCATCCTACGATGGGATGATAGTGCTCGTTAATAGACAAGACAGGCAAATAATGATGGAGGCCACAGCAAGAGATGCTCATCTGCCAATAGGCTCTCAGCAATATCACAAACATCTACCAAGTTTTCGATCAAAAGAAAGCTAGTAGGAAAATACTGAGGGCCGGGCTGTTTTTCATGGGATTCACAATGGAGATTAAAGTTTTGGGAAACAAACCAAAGAACCACAAAGAAGTAGAGATCAGTGAATTGTGTAACCTAAATGGCTAGTATTTTAACTTCCTAAAAAGGGCTCGCCTTTCAGTAGACTTGCTGGAGGAAGGACCACAGAAAACAAGGGCAAGACTTTTCCATGAAAGCTAAGAATGAATGGATTACCACGCCACATGGAATTCAATCTTAACTTCATAGTTGGTCTACAAATAGTTACTTGGTCTTATTCTGACGTTAACTAGCAGATTAAAAATTTGTGAGCATTATTTTTCTCCTATTTGAGGACTTCTTCATTGCGGTCAAGTCCTTGGATTACCACATTTTTATGCCTTTCTATTATTCATTAGAAAACAACATAGAACCTATGTGTTCCAGTGTTAGATGTTAGTGGAATTTTCTTCTTTTTTATAAAATTGAATTATACGAAAGCACTTATTTCTGGAAAGTAATGATCAATAAGATGTCTCCTTCTTGAAAGACTGTTAAATAGATACTGCCCTCTAACTTTCTTTATGAAATGTGTGGTAATTCTCCACATTTCACTCTTTTGGCAATTATTAAAGGCCAAAAGAATGTCCTGCAATATAAATATTCTAATTCAATCAGTTTTTAAAAGAATTGCACCACTGATTTAACATAGGCCTTAAGAGTTAGTTACTAGGTCATTAGAAAATGTATCTCTGAATTAAATTAAACAAATTAGTGTATTTTTCTAAAAATCTTTGAAAAGAAAACTGTTATTAAGAAATTTAAAACTATGTTTTGTACATTTCATCTAATTTTGATGTCCAAATTTAAGAAAGACATACAGACATTGAACTTTGAACTAATGAAAAACATCAATCAATTAATATATAAACTTTGTTAAGTGCTATACACATTGCTAATTGATAGAAATATAGTGATAAAAAGCAAAAATTATCCCCTACATTCAAGGAGTTTATTATTCATATGGAAAAGACAATGTATAGAAATGAGAACCAAAAGAGTAGCTACAAGGTAACTTTAGAGAGTAAATAAAACATACTATAAGGAAAATTGCTCTTTTAAAAATAAAGACTTATGACTATGGTCCTCTTAATGATCATTGGTTTCCATGCAATGGGCAAATAAACTTTAGATTTCACTACTAAGAAATATATATATGTGTATATATATATATATATATATAAGTTAATCAATAAATATTAAAAAATGTTGCCAAGGTTTTTCCAAATGTAAGCAAATGATTTAATGATCATATTTAGAATAAATAGTTATAATTCTTGAGTTCTAAAAGAAATGAATCATTTCAGTATAAAGGAAAGGAAGAGTATCAGACAAAAAGCCATAAGCCTCAGGTTCAAGTCCTCATACTAATATTAAATATTTTAAATTTTGTGAACAAGAGCAATCAAATTATCTTTTGGGGGGCCTTAAATTCCTCATTTGGAAAATGAAGGGCTTAGACTACATGTTATTTGTAAAGTCTTATGATGATATTTGATACAAACAGGCATACATAGACAATTTAAGAACCAGGGAATAAATAAGACATATCATTATCATCATCATTACATCATATTTATGCTATTCATTAAGGGTACAAAGCAGCATAAATAGTCATCTACTTTCATGGACTTAGTCTTAAGAAAATGTCTTGGTGTGTTATTCTTCATGTGATATTCTGTGTTTCTATATAGGATTAATGCTTCGGGCTTATTTTGAGGTTTTCTTATAACCCTTTCATCTTAAAATTCTCATTTTCCTTTTGTATCTGACTAAAATATTTGATTCATTTATAAATGTGATATTTATTATATCTTAAGGCCAGAAATGACTTCTGTGAGAATGGATCTCCAGTTTATAATAGAAATAAATGGGAAAATATTATCTGATTTACAAAATTTTGCCTTATAAACACATTTCAGGCAATCTTCTCTGTAAAGTATGCTATAGATAAGCAGCAAGTTTCTATTACTTGGTTTTCAATAAATACTTCATAAATGTAAAATCCATGAGGACTTAATGAAAAAAAAAGAAAAAAGTAGAGGATAACCTCTAAAATTAGAGGCCAGTGTTGGGTATTGGAGACATAAAACAGAAATAATTTTTAAAAGTATTATTGCAATATTGGTTCCTTGATTCAGGTTTGCATTTTCCAAGGGTTTCTCTGATATAGTTAGTAAGCCATGTGGGGTGTGGATGTGCTAGTAGTACTAGTATTTTCATTATACAACGCATAATTTGGAACTCATTATGCAAAAGCTAGAGAATCTCATTTGGATTATATATTACAAGAGAGATTTAGTCTTGAGTTTTAGGAGTTGCACTGTCTGGTATCTCTTAACTTTGTCTAGTTTATTTCTTTTTTCTGGTCTGTGCTGATGAGGGAACAACAGAACTCCCACTTATCTTCTAGTGCATTGCTTTTACAACAATAAGCTCTCATAGACATCCACACCCACACACTTGCACACACGCATGCATGAGGATTTTTTTTTTACCATTTACAAAACTAATGGTCAGCAAATCTGTGCCTGTTGACTTTTTTTTCTTAATGAAATGGAAAAGAGATGTGTTACATTAAAAAAGGTTTATTAATGTTTCATAAAATGGTTGCTACAATCAAAGGAACTGCTATGAAAATTAAATTACTGGGCTGACTCTGGAAATCAGCATAATATGTGCTGTTTAATTCAGTCATGGTAAGATGTTAGATTCCCCTTCATTCTCTCAGCTTTTTCTCTCCTTCACCTAGGGGCATCTGCTGATGAGTCTCTTCTAGAGGTTGTCTATTGACTATTTTACAGGGACTGTCAGCTTCTTAAAGCCCAATGGCATTGGGCAGTACTGCATCACCAGCCTTTTTACACAATTTGCCCAACTGTAAATCTGAGGTTTAAAAGTACACGAAAAGCTCCTATTTGATTTAATGACTGTCTGACAGGGGACAATTCATCTTTTATGCTCAGATGTTACATGCATAAAGGTCATTGATTGTTTGTTCATATTTCTCTCCTTTGGTTTAGAAACACAAGAAATTTGAGGTCCAGTTAGAAAAAAGCTGAAGGTCTTCATGGATGAAGACCTGATCACATATGCTACTAAGATTTGGAGCAAAATCTAAAACCAGCAGTAAATAAATTGAATATAGTGGTTTTTAGTTAATCCTGGGAAAGAGACCATACCCCCACACAAACAGGATTTTTACATACAAGTTCAATTAGGCATTTGGACAAAAAGTGCATTCCTTACCTTGGTGTGGTTTCTCTTTTTCCATTTTTTTTTCTCTCCTTAGCCTCTCCCTTCCTCTTCCAATACCTCTAAATTCCATTTTCTCTTCCCATTCCCCTTCTCATTTTCTTTCCCTTCCCCATCAAGAAGAGATATGACATCAAGAGAGATGTTTCACTTTAGAGTTATCTCATACTAAAAGGGATTTTCCTATATGATAATACTAGAGTTCCCATTTATATAGTGCTTTAAAGTTTGCAATGTACTTTCACAGTGTACCTTCATGTCATCCCAGTTTAGCACACTACCCTTCCTCAAGGTTATGGCTGCATTTCATCAAAATAACATTAAAAAATCAAACAGCCTGTTCTTTTATCCCGGTCTTGCTCATCCATTTAGGTGTGGGAATTATAATCCAAATACTCAAATTCTTGCCTTTTGAATTTTAACATGAGCACTCAGTGACAGCTGAAATACTCCCTCTGTCAGTATTATTCTTTATAGAATTTAGCAAAAGGGAAATAATATCTATCATGCAAAGAACACCTATCAATCCAACAAAATGGTAACAAGGTCATGACATGAGATCATGGTAACAATAGTACTGCTGAAAATTGTATCCAAAAAATAATGATACACTTTAAAAATCCTCACTTTGGGTTTTGTAGGAGGAAAGTGTGACATTGTCCAATCATACCAAATGGTAACTGGTGTCCAGACAGTATAGATATCTTTCCACAACTGTAAGCTTCTCAGGTCAAAGGGGATGGAGAAAAGACCCTGATGATTTTTCCCTAGTGATGACTTCTTAATGGAAATGACTACATGAGTATAGGACCGAGGAGCAGGTGGAAGCATAGGTGGAATGGCAGAGATGGTTGTAAACTACCCTCTCTCTTCCAAGTGTCAGAATAATATAAAACACTGCATGAAAATAAGGTCCTTTAACTTTTCTTCTGATGACCTATTCAGGCAAGCAAAGCCTCAGCATCTGGATATCAACCTCAGAAAATCCCTAGAGGCAGGAATCTCTGCTATTACAAAGCAATTTAGGGTGTCAAAAAGCCATTTAAGACTGTCTGCTTTCTTTTTGAGCTTTCAGTCCACATTTCATCTATCACATTGCCACCAGGCAACCACACAAACAAAACAATGAGTGAAATCCATGCAAGTTTTCCTTAAACTGTTCTTTGAAAGGCATTTCCAAGGGCAGAAGTGGAGAGCAAGAATAACCAAGAGGCTGCTTCTGTTACTTTCCCTTATGTGCTCTGAAAGAGTGAATTGTCACAATGAATGCCCATGCATTTTGTATTCAAAAGTTTTTTTTTTCCAGTTCACAAGATAAGTGACTAAAAGTGTTTCAAATAGAATATTCCTTGCTGGGTCAGCAATAGATATACTTCTGTAACTGAGATATCATTCTGAACTTCTCTTCCTCAGTTTCCTGATTTGAGGAATAAAGGATTAAGCTATCTCTGAGGTCTCTTTCAATTCTAAAGAATCATGAATTTGCACTCCCTGTTTTCTTGAACCTGTGGTGGACCACTGTTTTTCCCAGTCCACTAACTGCTATGTTGTAGATCCTGAAACAGGCTGTCCTTCCCTGGAATTCTGAAAGAACTTAGTTATTTTTTTTCTTGTCATGCCTTAGGTAAGGAGTGTCTCTAAAAGGACTAGGTGGCTAATGACTTTTTTAGACAAACTGGCAGCAGAATTTGTAATTTCAACAATTCTCATCAAAATTATATATTTGAACAGATCAATCTACACTCCCTCACCTATATCCTCATGACCAGTTGTATTGGCTTTCGAGAATATAGGTGAGTAGTTGAAGGTCATTAAACAGAATGAAGGTAACTAGCCCTCCCCAGGATTGAACTCTTGAAATCAGGTTCATTTTTGTCACAAGCTATCCAGAGACAATTACTTTGACACCTTGGTAGATTTTTTGTTCTCTTCATGGGTACTCCCAAGACAACTACTCTATGCCTTCTCTTACTGTAAGATTTTTACCTCTTTCTTCATGGAGATGATCTATTCATTATCCTGAAAAAAACTTCTTCTAGTTCTTTTAGACAATATCATTGGTGCTCTTAAAGAGGCTCTGGCATTACTGGTGCTCTTGACAACCTTTTGAAGTGGCAAGCAGTCATTGATCATGTTGGACGATTTTCCAGATACAATTCATCTAATCTCCATCTAGTGCTCATTTCTGTACAAGTACAAAATGAAAGCTATCTTCAGCCTCAGAGCAGCACAAGTATCTGTCATAGCTGTGGTAGCTCTAAATTTACTGCTATTCTAGGTTCCAAAGTACTTTGAAAAGAAGGGATTATTCTCTCCAAATCTAAATGCCGTCATTTGCTGAGATCAGTTCTATGCAAAAACTTTATGATTCAATCAAAATTATTTTAAGATTTAGTCAAAGAAGATATTATTTTTGTCTTTTGAATAACTTGAACACTATCTAGAGTCAGTTATAGTTATTGGTGGTATAGACTCAATTAATCATAAGCATTTATCAAAACTTACTATAGGGACAGCTAGGTGGCTCAACAGACTAGGAGCCAGGCTCAGAGATGGTAGGTCTTAAGTTCAAACCTGACCTCTGACACTTCTTAGCTGTGTGACCCTGGGCAAGTCATTTAATCCCAACTGCCTAGCGCCTACCACTCTTCTCTCTTTAGAGCCAATACATGGTATTGATGCTAAGATAGAAGGTAAATTAAAAAAAAAACTGTAGGTAGGGTAAGAGGTCAGTGATGCAAAAATTTCCTTGCCTTCAAGGAGCTCCTGATCTCACCAGGGGGACAACATGTATAAGTATAGATACTTCCAATAGATAGCAAATAGAAGATAATAATATGGGGGTAGTAAAAGAAGCATTTATAATAGGGAGTTGGAATGGACAAAAAAGACTTCATGAAAAACATGGTGCCTGATCAAGGTCTTAAAGGAAACTACGATGCAGTGGTAAGAGGGAATGTATTCCAGGACTGAAGCCCAGAATTTAGAGTCCTTAGAGTCCTAGAGTCTATAAATTTGTTTCAGAGTTAGACATCTTCAAACCATTTATTTGTCATCTCAATATGCATATATATATATATGTATATATATATATATATTCTACATTATATGTACCGATATGCAAAAATGGAGAGAGAGAGAGAGAGAGAGAGAGAGAGAGAGAGAGAGAGAGAGAGAGAGAGAGAGAGAGAGAGAGAGAGAGAGAGAGATGGGGGTTATTACTATTGTGATATAACCTCTCATCATTTGATAAATATTAATGAATGTTCATAATTTCAATAATGGAATTTACATTTAGAAGCCCAATAAACTATGCAGGATCCTTAAAACTAGTAACATCTTCACCATTTATATATGCTTTTTTCCATTTTATTTTTCACTTTATAATGAAGGTTCTAACTTACAGAGAACTCTCTTTTTTTTTACCAAAGGCTAACCCCATTGCTTCATTCATTTTTAATACTCAGGAATCATGGAGTCAACTTTTAGTAGATCATTTCATTTAGAATTTGTAATTTCTTGAAATTTTTTCTAAAAACATTGCTCTGTTAAAACTCAAAAAAGTCATTTATTTTATTGCAGAGGCACAACTAAACCAATAGCTTTTCTCCTCGGTTTGCAATAGAATTATTTTCTTTTTCTCCCCCCCCCCCAATGGGGGAACTTGCTGAACCTCCACTTCATTTTCTTTCCCAGAAAGTTTCAATGAGTTGAGCAGGTGTCTACTTTAGAGCTGTAATGATGCCTAAATTAGGCAATTCCAACAGCAAAAGAGCCCGCTTCTTAGGCTTACTGCCAGCTTTTGAAAGCCACTCTAACAAGTAGTTTCTGCCAAGTAAGTGAAATCTGAATGCTGACTGAAACCTTTCAAAAAAAAAAAAACTCATGCTGACTAATAGGCACTAATGTGTGAATAATAATTAGTGCAATTAAGTGGCTGGCACTGTGCAGGTGAAATTTTCAGACTACAAAACGTTAATGTAGGGGTTTATGATACACATAAACAAAGACTTAGGATGGGGAATTACCAGACCTAATTCATTCCTTAGAAAGCATTCCAGAGCTATAGTATGTAGAAATTGTTAAGGGTAAGTATACTGATTATAGGCCATCTTGGAAAGGAATATAGTAATTCCCATCTAAATAATACTTTAAGGTTTTCAAAGTATGTCATAGTATCATATTGATCCTCACAGCAGCCCTGTAATTATCCCCATTTTACAGATTAGAAAACTGATATTCAGAGAAGTTAGGCAACCTACCCAGTGTCACATAACTAAGTGTCTGAGATAAGATTATGGAGAATTCTTGACTATAAGTTAGTCACTCTATTTACTATATCATGTAACAGTCTTCTTGCAAGTGGAATGCAATGAATGAGAGCAATTTTAAGGTAAAATAAAGCAAAATTCTTTTAAGATAACATATGGTAAAATCATAGAATAATGAGACTATAGGCCTTAAGAAAGTGTCAAATAAGATCTTTTTATTTAAAAGTCATCTCATGAAATCTCTGGGAAAAATAAAAAGGCTTTTAAAAAATAAATTTTAAAAATTTAAAAAGGTTATTTTTATAGGAAAAAAACAAACAAAATAAAGCAACCAAAAAAATGAGTTCTGGAAAGGGAATGATGACACTATGCAGAGTCCTGTCTGTCTCTTTTAGTTCATCTAAGAGGGAAAATAAATTACTGCTTTCCTTTATAAATACTACTTTGTCAAGGTCAGGGTGGAGGTCATTTGCAAGACACTAAGAAGGACAGCATATAATTTACTAGCCAGAATCACTCACAGCTGGTGAAAAAAACATCTTTCCAGCAGAAATCCATACTCATTTAGCTTTTATAAACAGAGAAATAAAATAGTTTTTTTTTAAGATTATACTGTGAGATGATTTAAGAAGAGTTGAATTATCCACATTCTTTGCTCACTTCTGGTAAATTGAGTACATAATGATTAGAGAGTGACCTGTGTATATTTATACAAGGAGGATTAACAAATACATAATCATCATACTATAATATGCAATCTTTTGTATGCAAAGGAGAAAACTAATTTCATTATGAGCAAAGCCAAACTTTGAAGCATATTGTCTTTATTTGAATAGTGATGATAAGAATAATGATCCAGTTCTATTGCCACAAATAGCTGAATCTCAAAGGATGGTAACTCTGTCCTAGGATAAAAGTGATACCTCAAATGACTGAACTTCATCAATAAGAGTTTTTATGCTACCACTAGCTAGTTCATGACCAACCTCCTAAGGAAAAAGTCCCAAAACCTCAGCAGCACACATAAGAAAAGCAGTCTTCCAATAGGATGCTGATATCCTGGGAATTCAAATATCAAGATATTCTTGATCGGAACTCTTAACCAGAGTCTCAATTCTTAGATGGGGCTCAGAGAACATATCATCTTTGAATGAACACTAGACCTAAGAATCAGATCTTATTTCAAGTCCTGGCTCTGACATTTGTTAGGTAAGTACCTTTGAATAAATAAGTCATTTGACTTCTCTTTCATGCAATAATCATTCATTAAGTGCTTGATATATACCATCCTCTATGATAGGTGTTAGAGAGATGGGGATAAAAATGAAAAAAATCTCTGCCCTCAAAAAATTTATATTCTACTGAGAAAAACTAACATATTTCAATACAGATAAGAAGATAACCAATTATACACCAAATAGATAAAAGGTAATTTTGGAGGTCTGGAAGAGGACAACAACTGGAGGTATTAGGATGAAGCACATAAAGTATAGTTTTAAACTACAATAGTTTAAGTTTTAATATATTAGAGCTTGAAACTGCACTAATACTAAGACTATAAACATTTATATGAGCTGATCCTTGAAATAAGCTAGAATGTAAGAGTAAGGGTGCTAAAAGGATGTGTATCCAAAACAGAGGGCACAGTCTCTGCAAAAGCATGGAGATAGGAGATAGAATTGCAAATGACAAATTAAAACTTATGGTCTTAATTAGTTATCATTTAACATATTTACTTATTTTTATGTTTTCTTCTCACTTAAATTTTGAACTCTTCATTTTTCCTGTTACTAAATGTTTATAGTATTTCTCAATTATTTGCTTTTTCATGAAAATGATAAAATATTTAGTTGTCAAGGTTGTGTTTTTTTTTTCCTTTCACAGTTCAGAGAGGTAGGATATATTTCTAGATAATGTTTGTAAAGTTCTTACTTAGCATACTGCCCAGTAACTGTTGCAGGCACTATGACTAGTTATTATACTTTAATTCCAGTCTTCAGCAACTTCTTTTATTATGTGGCACATATTCAGTTTCTAATCTCATTGTGAAAAAAGGGAGTAACCATACCTACTGAAGAAAATTGACTTTTGAGGGCCTCCTGTAATGGGAAGAACTCCAATTCCTTATACTTTAATGTTACACCTCTTATAAACTAGCTTAAGATCCCCTTAGCTTTGATGACAACTCTGTCCTATTGTGGACCTAGGGAAGATAGAGATTGATTCTCTTATATGTAAATTGTACCCTGAGATGTGTAACTTTGGTGAATTCATGTTTATCGTTACTTACAATTCTAATGTAGATGGAAATGAGTGGGAGATATTTTCAATACCTATAAAAGCCTGCCATCTGCTTTCTGAGTGCTTATAAGTGTAGCTTTCAAGGGTCATACTTCTTAGAGCTGAACAAAGTTTATTAAATGAATTAATGGGAGCCATCTCCTTAAATATGTATGTAAATGTTTGAAAGTGCTCTTGGTTTATCAGCAGTTGAAGGACTTTCAATCTGCTCTTGAAAGTTAAAACTAGCCCCTTCTGAAAGCAGCTCAAAAGATTGGTACTGCAAGACTCATTAAGTTGAGCAGTGATTCAACATTTACTAAGCACTTGCTTTGGGCAAGACATTGTGGAAGGTTCAACAATGAAACCACCAGTCAATAATCAGAAGAAGCCTTTAAATATATCAATAATAAACCACAAAGTGCCTAAAGGAAGTTGAAATAAGGTGTCATAAAAGATTCAAAGATGTAACAACCACTTCTAAGGTAGAGAAGTTTCATGGATGTGGTTGAAGCTAGTCATTGAATCACACAGAGTGGTGAATGCAATATGTAAGTGAAAAGCAACTCCCTGAAACAAGTCATCATCTATTCTTTGCTTAGAGATCCCCACAGAAAGAAAATTTCCTAATCTTCATTGAAGCCTGTTGTCCTTTGGGATAGCTCTAACTCTTACAATTCGTTTTCCTTTCTATTCAACTTAAATTGGTGACTTTCCTATGACTACCTATTTGTATTAGTTCTTCCTTCTGAGGCCAAATATATATATATATATATATATATATATATATATATATATATATATATATATATTAATTGCCTCTCTAGTCCTCCAGATAGTTGAAAATAGCTATCATATTATATCTATTAAAGGAAATGTCATTTTTCTACAGTACAGTTCTAATCATCATATTACTCTCCCCTCAATAAATACTAGTGACTCTATGATATTTAGGAACAAATATAAACTCCTGTGCTTGTAATATAAAATTTGTGAGAAAGTTCTAGATCATAAGATTAGCAATATGGAGTGACCACTTTTTCTGATCTTTAAGAACTTGTAAATCTCTTTAAAATGTGAATTATATGTAAAGCTATAGCATTATCATTGGTTTCTATAAACTACAATAATAAAAACCCTAACCAAATATAAATCTGAAATCACCATCTCCTCACCCACTAGCCTCCATGCTCTGGCAGAATTGCAGAAGTCAACCCACTGAATTATAAAAGAACTTAAATTTTCCCATCACCCCTTTTCCCCATACTACAGAAAACCAAAAGGAAGAAGCTTATTTTGACTATACTTCAGTGGAAGCAATGTTCTATGCCACAGAGAAGTGAAGAACAGAGATTTCTAGGTCAGGATGCCCGCATAAGTGGAATTCCCCTAAGTCTGAATAAAAGCGCCCAGATTCCACATGGGGTTAATTCTGCCTTCCCAGAATCATTTGAGATAGTCACCGAGACTAATGAAACATGAATTTTCTAGAAGGGTTTGAGGTCTAGCCCACAGAACAATGAAAGAAAGAATCAGAAAGTGATCAATGGGGAATATTAGGAGAGGTGGGGAAGGGTGATAGTGGTGGGGAAGAAATTAACAAATATGCCAAGAAAAAACAACTTTTATACCGAATTTGAGAATAAGCAGATAAAATAGCAGGAAAAATATTAATAACAAAATTAATATGGCTTCTAGATCATTTAAATGAGTCCACACATCTATGAATAAATATTATAAGACAAGGGGAAAGTAATCAGTACCTAAAGAGGGAGAGAACTCTGTGGATTCCAAAAAAGAGCATGGAATCAAAGCTTAATGTTATTGATTGGTTATAGAGAGAAAATAGAATTTGAAAGTAGAATTTATGGCCTGCATAGCTGAAATAATGAGTTAGAGTAGAAAAACTTGAAACCATGGTAGCCAATCTCACACTAATGATAAAAAAAGAGAGAGAACTAATTAGGAATCCAAATATAGAGAGGTGATGGATAATATTGAAAAAAGAGAAGTGAAAAAGGATTAATATTTAAAAACATGTTCTTCATATAAAAAAACCCAAAATATTCTTGAAGACATTGACTTAAGGATTAGAATTCTACAAGAAGAAAATAGCAAATCAAAAAACCTGAATACTACAATGCAAGAAATAATATAAGAGAAATATGTATAACTTCTGAATATGGAAAACTAAGTTTCAGTTGAAAGAATAAATGACAGAGAACTATGAGATAAACTGTAAGAGAGGTACTGGTTAAATTCAACAATTCAAATAATAAATACCAGATTTGTAAGCAAAAAGGAGAAAGACCTTCAAATATAAAAGGAAAGAAAATTTGAATAACATAAGACTGTTCTGCACTCACCAGAAACCACAGGGGCACCAATCAAGCTCAAGATACAAACCAAGGTGACATCCCCTGAAAACTTGAACCCAACTATTAATTTTTTAAAAGGTTCCATAAAAATAGAAAGGTTTGAAGCATTCCTACAAAGAAAACCAAATCTGAATAATTTGCTTTTCAAATGCCCCAGACAATAGAAATACAAGAAAGGTAAGTAAATACACCAGTAAAGGACAACAACAAAAGCACAGAGAACATTAGTAGATTCCTTTCTAAAAAAATTCAAGGAGACAAAGGTCAAAGTGAAAGTCAAATGGAAGAAAAGATGGTTGAGAAGCACAATGGAAATATCATAGTCTAAGCTTTGCAGTACTCTACCAACAGGGGAATCAGTCTCTGTTTATGATAAATTGCAGAGTAGAAGCTCACATAAAAAAAGACAAGGGATTAAGAGGTTATAGAAGAATGTAATGCACTATAATCAAGTCAAATGTTAACAAGGAAAGGAAAATAAAAATAAAAGTCTACAGGTGAATTGCTAGGTGACAAAGAAAATTACAGAAACCAGGGAAAGAAAAAAGAGGAGTTTTATGGTGGAAAGAGGTCCTATTTTAAGATACTCTCATGTGGAGAAAGATATTCTATATATGGAGAAAGAGTCCTTGTAGTGTATATAATCTAAGGGGCTTTCTTGCTTAGGGAAATCATTCATTTCTGCCTCAGAAGGGGTATTAGAACTCCTGGGGGCAACTGTCATTCAAAAGAGGGCATGAGGGTTAAGAGAGCATGGAACCAGAATGGTGATTCCATTACAAATTGGAAAAATATTATGGAGTAGGTGCTTAATAAATTGCTTACAGTGCTTAAATAAAAATAAATTATTGACTGATCACATTCCCTTTAAGTCTTCTCTGTGTTAAATTTCCCTAGTTCCTTTAACTGAAATACTTAGAAGCCTTTCAACATCTTGGTACTTCTGTGACCCTGCTTTCCAGTTTATTAATAGCCATTCTAAAACATGAGATCCAGAACAGAGTAGAATACTGTGTTATTTGATCAAGGAAGAAAGTAGTGAGAGTACCTTGTATGTCAATATTATATTATCTAATAATTTAATGTGAAATCACATTAACTTACTTGGCTGCAGCATTGTTCAATTATACTAATATTTCAGCCCACTGAAAAGCAAGACTGTTTTTTAGAAAACTATTAGGTACTCATCTAACCATACAACCATGACATTTTTTTTAACCAAAGTGTAAGACTATTTGTCTTTAACAATTGTCATCAATTCAATCCAATGTTCTAGCCAGTGAAGATCTTTTAAAAAATCCTACATCTGACATTCAATATATTAGCCATTTCTTCCTACTCTGTGACATCATCAAGTTGGATAAGAATACAATTTATGCATTGAAATCATTGATAAAATACTTAAACAGCCCAAGCATGTGTTTAGATGCTTAGAATATCACAAAAGTCATTAATGACTACTCTTGGATTGTGTTAGTTCTATCACTTCTAAAACTTTCAGACTAAACTATTTTTGAATAATGATGGGAATGGTTTGCTAAGTGATTTCATATAAAGAACACATCCCATAGATAATCATTTGAATAACACCTAACTACCAGATGATAATTATTTTTTTCAGATGATAATCAAATATAAGGTGAGAGAATGATGATAAAATTTGTTAAAAATTCAAAATAAGCACCAAGAATTAAAACTTTTCATGAACTAGAAGGTAGGTTTCATTATAAAGGAAGAATCAAAGGTTGGTACACAACTATCTCTCAGGGCTGTTTTAAGTAGATGAGATAAAGTCTTTAAATTGCTGTATAATTGTTAGATACACCTATCTGAATATACATATATACATATTAATACTGGTGCAATTTATTATTTTTAATTTTATTTAATTAGTCAATTTAGAATATTTTGCCATTGTTACAAGAATCATGTTCTTTCCTCCCCTTCCCCTCCCCCTCCTGTAGCCAATGAGCAATTCCACTGGGTTTTACATGTGTCCTTGATCAAAACCTGTTTTCATATTATTGATTTTTTGCACTAGGGTGATCATTTAGAGTCTACATCCTCAGCCATATCCCCATCAACTCATGTGATCAAGTAGTTATTTTTTCTTCTGTGTTTCTACTCCCACAGTTTTTCCTCTGACTGTGGATAGTGTTCTTTCTCATAAATCCCTCCTACTTGTTCTGGATCATTGCATTGCTACTAATAGAGAAGTCCTTTATATTCTATTGTACCACAGTGTATCAGTCTCTGTGTACATTGTTCTCCTGGTTCTGCTCCTTTCACTCTGCATCAATTCCTGAAGGTTGTTCCAGTTTCCATGGAATTCTTCCAGTTTATTATTCCTTTGAGCACAATAGAATTCCATCACCAACATATACCACAATTTGTTCAGCCATTCCCCAATTGATGGGCATCTCCTCATTTTCCAATTTTTTGCCACCACAAAGCACAGCTAGGAATATTCTTGTACAAGTCTTTTTCCTTATTATCTCTTTGGGGTCCAAACCCAGCAGTTCTATGGCTGGATCAAAGGGCAGACAGTGTTTTAGTGCCTTTTAGGCATACTTTCAAATTGCCAACCAGAATGGTTGGATCAATTCACCTTTCCAACTGGTGGAATTTATAATATAGCTTGTTTGTTGAAAACTTCCAAATCACTGGTGTTCATGATTTCAGCGTGAGTGATGAAGTGGTTCTTAGACTTTATAAGTTAATCAGACCGGCTCATCTTATCACCTCATGATTTTGATTTAAAGAGTTAATATGTGCTCTATTTGAATTAAATATAGAAACATAGGTTTTTTAAAAAAAGTTGAAAGACAAATTTAAACAATATACATTGAGGAAAAGAAAATATGAGAAGGGTCTAGAATCTTATCTTGACCTTTATTTTACTATTTCTTATAATATTTAATTAAATATAGCTAAGAAGTAGTATGCTATAATGGATTGAGGGCCAGCCTTTTAGTCAAGAAGATTTGGATTCAAATGTTTCCTCTGAGACAAATTAGTTTTGTGGTCCTGAGCAATTCATCAGACCTCTCAGAGCATCAAACAATTCTCACAAATATGATTTACAAAATAAATATTAATACATATCAGTGAAGGTAGTTTCTATTTTGGGATTTCCCTACAGTGATATAATTTTAAAGAAGATGGAGGGAGAGAAGAATT
Source organism: Monodelphis domestica (assembly GCF_027887165.1). NCBI lineage: Eukaryota > Metazoa > Chordata > Mammalia > Didelphimorphia > Didelphidae > Monodelphis > Monodelphis domestica. The sequence continues at coordinate 359,101,693 of NC_077228.1, forward strand.
ATGAAGAAGAAGGAGGAGGGGGAAGAGGAGAAGAAGAAGAATCAATTACAAAAGGGGGTCACAAAATGTGTAACTGATCACTTATTTAACAACCAGAATGTTGAATGACTCTGAAAAGAGTGACATACAACTGAAAAAATACTACAAAAACAAAGTAGAAATGTAGTTCAAAAGAAATAATAGACTTATTAAATAATCTACTGAGTTTAAAAGTGAATTTGGTCATCTATACACAAATACACATACACATATACATTCATTTACATGCATACAAGAAAAGTATTCCAAATCATGATTCATTTTTTCTTGTGCAGGAATTTTAAGAGAAAATTTAAGGAATTAAGAGTTAAGAGAAAAGCAAATACCATTTTAAAATAACAGTTTGCTCCCAAAGACCTTTGTGATTCCTTAATGAAGTTGAGAATCTGCAGCTAAAGTTATATGTATAGTTAAAACCTGAATAAATACTTTTATTTTTATTTAATTATTTATTTGTATTATATGCCATGTATATATATATATATATATATATTCATATATATATACATGACTTCTTGTAAAGAGAAAAATCTTTCTTCCTATCAGTTGAAAAAAAAAAAAACAAGATAGACCCCCTAAAAAATCTAAACCACAAAACATTCGAAAGGTTTACAGACTGAGGTAGGAAGAGCAGGGAGGCCTGGAGGGATGCCTGTCCGGGTGTGCTCATCTGTAGGATGGGAGTGAAGGAGCAGGGGGTAGGAAAGCCCTGGGAAGCACCGGTGGGCCTCAGTCTGGGCAACGCTCAGAGGAAGGGTAGACTCAGCTTTCCCCCCTCCCTCCCCCCTGTCTCGGACTGGCGCCCCTAGAGACTGACCGCCACCACTGTTGGGTGCAAAAGCCTGCCTTGATCTCTGGGGTCTCCTGGAGGAAGCTTCAGCCTCAGAGTCCGAAGAGAGATACTCACCGCTGTCTCCTGCAGCGGGGGGTTTACAGATGGATTCAGCAGAAAAGACAACTAATAGAAGTGAACACAAATCCAGGAAGTTTTTAAAAAGTCTAATAAGGAAGCAACCCCATGACCTCTTGCTGGTCATTGGATCAGGCGTCAGTGCAGCTGTGGCCCCTGGCAACCAGGCCCTTAACTCCTGGAAGAGCTGCATCGAAGCCGTCCTTGAAGCAGCGGAACAACTAGAGGTCCTGCACCCAGAAGATGTCGCAGAATTAAAAAGAAAGTGAAGAAAGACCGAGACTTGCTTGTAGTTGCTCATGACCTGATCCGAAAGATGTCACCTCGCACGGGGGATACCAAACCCAACTTCTTTCAGGACTGCCTGATGGAAGTCTTTGACAACTTAGAACAGCACATTCAGAACCCCACAGTGCTGCAGTCCATCCTTACCCTAATGGAACGTGGGACCATGGTTCTTACCACCAACTATGACAACCTTCTGGAGATCTTTGGCCAACAACAGAATAAGCCCATGGAATCTTTAGATCTGAAGGATAAAACCAAGGTTCTCCAGTGGGCCAGAGGACACATGAAGTACGGAGTTCTTCACATTCATGGCTTATACACAGAGCCTTGTGGGATGGTTTTGGATCCTTCAGGATATAAAGATGTGACTCAGGACCCAGAAGTAATGGTATGCTGTCAGGACCAGCAGGGACCACCTGGTTGGTGGTCCCAAGGGGAAGTTCTTCAGAACCTGTACCGGACCAAGTCCTTTCTGTTTGTGGGATGTGGTGAAATGCTGAGAGACCAGATCTTCCTGGCCCTCTTCCTTTACTCGGTCCAGGACAAGGTGGACTTGGAGCATTTCATAGTGGTACTCAAGGAGAACGAGGACCATTTCTTCAAGCACCAGGCTGATATGCTTCTGCATGGCATCAAAGTTGTCTCCTATGGGGGCTGCTTCGACTACTTCCCAGAGTATGTGCAGGACCTTGCGACCCAGATCTGCAAACAACGAAGTCCAGATGCTGATCGAGTGGACAGTACAACATTATTAGGGAATGCCTGCCAGGACTGTGCCAAGAGAAAGCTCGGAGAATACAGCATTGATGTTCCCAAGAGAATCCGCCAGTCAGATCCAGATGACTCTGGAGGGTCCTGAGATCCCCAGACTCCCAGAGACCTGTGCCTGGAAAACCAACCTCTAAGTAGCCACAGTGCAGGACCCACACTCAAGACACCGACACCGGAGGGCATCACCTACCCCGCCAACCCTATGAGAGCCCCAAGGAGTGTGGCCCGGGTGGGGCCACCTCTCTGTGCGCTTAACTACTAGCAATCAACATTTTTACCTTTTCAGGTAAGAACTGGAAAGAACTGAAGGACCACTGTCTCAGGGATAAAGTCCAATGATGGCAAAAAAAAAAGAAAGAAAGGTTTACAGGCTGAGAAATTTTATAGAGTCTGATAAAATTAATAAAGAATAGAATTAAGACAATTTATTAACTTCCAATCTTGCAGAACATTTAGTAGTCTTTCTCCAGAATAACTCACTGCCCTCTCATCCAATGCAAACTACCTTTTTGTGGCACCTTTAGACTGCAAGCAGGTAGGTATCAATGTTATATGAGAAACTATTTCAGGCAGATACAAATGACTGTGCAAGTTTCTGGGAGCTATAGCTTCAAAGGAATAGAAGAGAGGAACCTCAAGGCAGAAGCAGTGCTGAAGAATGAGAAAGTGAAAGGAAAAAGAGAGGGAGGAGGAATTTGTCTTTGTTTTAGTGATAAATGATCAAGAAAGCAGAAGAGGAGAAAGAAGAAAATATGAGTGATAACAGGTGATTATGACAGTGACACATTACTATAGAATTCAGAGAAAAATAAAAAAGAATACAAATTTAAAAAATAAAGATGCAGTTTGTGCAACTGAATACAAAAATACGCATGAGATGAAATGAAAGGTTTCACTGAAACTCAACTTATACCTTCTACTCTCCTCTTTACTATCCCATTCCTGTTGCCCAATGCATTATTTCTGGGCTCAGCTCTCTCTTTGAAGTTGGGAAGGGACTTTTTTTTGCCTCCAGCAGACCCAGGAATGGCAGCTCAGAATAAACTCATCTGAACCAAGCCACAACTGTCCCACAGAGAATTTTAAAAGATTGGAAGCATCTTGTGATCATCTTTACCAACTCTTTGCTTCCAAGTAGGTATTCACCTAAGAGTTCCCCAGAAGGTTACTCTGTACATAATAGCAGAGCATGTGTTTCTATATGGATACACTGAAGGCAAAAGAAGACATATGCTTTTTTTAAAAAATTAAAATCATATGGCCTTATTTTTTCTAACAAATTAAGGTTTCATAGCATAATTATTTTTTACTAAAGGTCATGTAAATGTCTTCTCTCTTATAGCTTTGTTTCCTCAATCCATTTTTTCACATATACTATTTATTAAGCACCAACTACTATGCAGTAGCCACTGACCTTAGGTTTTCTGGATACAAACAAAAAAGAAAAGGAAAATCTGCTATATATAAAAAAATTAAAGATAATTTCTGCCTCCCAAATAAAAAGAAATATAAAAAAAAATTTCTACAGTGTTCCCTTTTCAGTTTGCTAGAAGCTTGCCCATCTTTAGTTATTCTCCTTTCCTCTTTTCCTTTGATTTTTCTTTTCTTTTGTTGGTATTAAACATTTCATTCATGTCTGACTCTTCATGACTTTATTTGGTGGTTTCTGGACAAAGACACTGAAGTAGTTTGCCATTTCCCTCTCTAGTTCATTTTATAAATGAGGAAACTGAGGCAAACAAGGTTAAGTGAGTTGCCTGGGGTCACACAGCTAGTAAGTAGCTGAGGTCAAATTTGAACTCTGGGAGATGTCTTCTTGTCTTCAAGCCCGGCATTCTATCTACTCTGACACCTACCTTTTAATATAGTGGCATTCAGTATGTAAATAATCATAGTTCTGCTGATTTCACTACATATGACTTTCATGCCTGTCTTTATTTATTCACTCATTTGCTGAGCATTCTTTAAGTTCTACTAGTTCTGACTTTACACTAAATCCTAGGGATTCAAAAACAAAAAGGAAATTGTCATGTCTCTCAAGAACCTTATATTCTACTAGAAGGGGAAAAAATAGATGGGCTACAGAGTCAGTGGTGTAGTATAACAGCCAGAAAAGTTCTTATGGATTTGGACTACATTAAGAGACACCCAACTTCAAGGTTGTAATACCTAGTACTGGTTGAACCCTATCAGAAAAATTGTGTTCCTCTATGGGCACTACATTTTATGAAGGGTATTGTTAATCTAGAGAGTTTCCAGATGAAGGAAATAAGGAAGTTGAAAGAGTTTAAGCTTCTGTCATATAAGGATAGAATGAAAGGATTGACTGTTTAACCTGGAAAAGTACTCAGGGAAGAAGAAAAAGTAGATTATTATCTGCAAGCATCTGAAAATGCATTGCATGGAATAGAAATAAGATTTGTTATGTTTGGAATGGGAGGAAAGACTTGGAAGTAATGGGATAGAGGGAGACAGAGAGGAGTTATAAAACAGGCAAATTCAGGCTTCATTTTTAGCTTTCTCATAATTGGAACCAAATGGTATGGTAGATTGTCCTTCATTGGAAACTTTCTAGCAGAATAAATACATGGAAGGCTATAGGGTAATAGGGATTTGGTGGTGGGAGTGGGTATGGATCATAATAGATGGCCACTGAAGTCCTTTCCAAATCTAATTTTGTAATGCTGCAAGAGATTGGCAAGATAAAGATCATAGAGAGTATGAATCAATACATCAGGCAACAAGTAGTTATTAATTATCTCCTATGTGCAAGTCATCATGCAATAGCCTTATTTTAATTATTTCTTATTTTTCCAGATTACATGTTGATAAAATTTTAATTTGTGATTCATGTCCTCTCTCTTCCTTCTATCCCTCCATCTCTCCCCAAGACAGCAGGTAATGTGTTATACATATATTATCCTATAATATATACTTCCAATTGTCATTCTCAGTCACCAAGAGACTACCACTACATATTTCCATGTTCATCTCGCTGTGAAAGAAGACACATATTGCTTACACTAAAGAAAAATGCATGGAGAAAATAAAGTGAAAAATGATATGTTTCAATCTATATTCAGTCTCCATCAGCTCCTTCTTTGGCAATAGATGGCATTTCCCATCATGAGTCCCTTGGAGTTATCTTGGATCCTACCATTTCTAATACTAGTTAAGTCATTAGTTGATCATCATACATTATTACTCTTACCATATATAAGGTTCTTCTGGTTCTTCTCACCTCAGTTTGTTTCACTTCATGTAAGTCTTTTCAGGTTATTTTGGGATTGTCTTGTTTGTCACTTCTTATAACTCAGTAGTATACCATTACAATCATAGACCGTGTCTTGTTTAGCCATTCTGGAATTGATAGACATCCCTTCATGTTCCAGATCTTTTCTACCATGAAAAGAGCTGCTATAAACATTTTGGCACAAGTAGGTCCTTTCTCCCCTCTCTTTTATTCCTTTGGGAATTATATTGTGGCATTCCAGGTATATTCTAACCTTGAAAATATTATTGATGTACTAATATTGCAAACTATGTGCTCATGTACCAGACTCATGGTCACATTATTTCTTGATCATTGTATTTAATTGGTACTCTATTAATTCTGACCACTCTCCAATCCTGCAGTCCAAAGGTCAGGAGAATTCCTGGGTAGGACATTAACTGCCACAGGGTACTAGCTCCTACCTTGACAGACCAGATTCCCTACCAGGTCTCATGTTTTGATTAACCTCCTCCTCTTTGATCTTGTGGTTGTCAATTGAGCCAATGTTAAATCTTATGCTATGTCACATGTTCATTAGCTACCTCCCATTCCCCATTCCTTGATTCTCCAATAAAAGATTGGAGATACATGTAGCTCTCTCTCTTTTCCACCATCAGAGGAACAGCCATGCTGGAGTCCATGTTGTTGACCTCTTTGTCTCTGAGTCTTTCTTCCTTCATTATGTTCTCTCTCTCTCTCTCTCTCTCTCTCTCTCTCTCTCTCTCTCTCTCTCTCTCTCTCTCTCTCTCTCTCTCTCTCTCTCTCTCTCTCTCTCCTTTCCCCTCTCCTTCACCCATTTTCCCTGGGTTTCTAACTTTGCTTCTCAGGTGTCCACCCATAAATATATTAATTTGTGGGTGCAGGCAATTACATATAAAATACTCTTGAAGAAAAAAAATATTGCAGGTAGAAAATTACTTACTCCTACAATGAAATTGCTCTTATTCTTCCTGGTAATATGAAGAAATACCAAGGATATTCCAATGGAATGCAAGCTCTGCCAAATCTGACCAAGTTAAATACTGTCCTAATGATGGATAGATATACTGTATTATTTGTGTTTCTTTTTGTTGTTATTTTTCCTGAAGACCAACATAAATTTGGAGATGCCTATTATTAGAAGTCTGACAACCAAATAAAGAATTTATTTTTGTTTAAAGTTATAGGATCATGGATTTAAAGCTCTAAAAAATCTTAGAGGCCACTGAATCCAATCACTTCATTTCTACAGATGAGGGAAAGGAAGCACAAAGGAATTAAGTGGCTTGCCTGGAGTCATACTGGTAATAACCTTTTGAGACAGAATTTGAACCTAGACCTTCTTGACTCCAGAGCCAATACTCTATCACTACTCAATTCTGCCTCTGCAGAGATCACAAATACTGAGATGTAGCTAAGATATTTCAATATGTGTGAATAGTGTTCAGATGACTTAATTGGTGACTTAGCTGCTGCTTTCCATTACTACTTCTACCCATCAGTTCCTTCCTTTCCAGACATAGCCACATTATGCTACCTAAACCAATAACTCCATTCCTTCTTTCCTTCTACAGTCATGCCAGATAGTTCATTTTGTGAGATAGAAGAAAGGGGGAAAATATTTCCAGTACTGTCTCTACCAACTCTAAGAGATTTATTATAGTCTGGGTTCCCAATCAGAAGGCAATAGATTTTCTGTTTTTTTTACCCTTTTTTAATGTGACTGAGGAAGGATGGAGGAGTTGAGTTCCAGTGAACTTTTTATAGTAGGGATGAAAGGGGAAAGGAAGGGGGGATAGGAACCATGAATCGATTAAGCACCTATCTGCCAAGTAGTTTTTTAATATCTCATTTGATAATTATAACAGTACTGGGAGGTAGGTGCTCTTACTATCTTCATTTTACCAGTTGAGGAAACTGAGACAGAGGTCAAATATCATGCCCAGGGTCACATATCTAGGAAGTGTCTGAAGCCAGATTTAATTCTGATTCTAGAATCCTTCTGAATCTTGGTCTTTAGCTCTGACCATTGTGCCACCTAGCTATAATTGGTATTAATGCTTCCCAATGTACAAACACAGTGTACATCCAAATCATCACTTCACATGATAGAGCATTAGTATGTGTAGACATGTTTTATATATGTACATATGTATACATATAGATATACTGAGCATTTATTTAGATATTTTTAATATACTTAATATAATTAATGAAGAATTATGGTTTTAGAATTAGAAGGGACTTCAGAGTTTATCAAGTCTAAAATCTCTTATTTTCAGCATGGAGCAACTGAGACCTAAGAAACTGAAGTGACCTTTAAGGTTATACTAGAATTAAGTGGCAGAACCAAATTAGGGACCCATCTGATGATTCCAAATTCATCTCTCTTTCTGGTGCATAATGCTATTAATTCATGGTAAAACTCTGAATATTTTTCTAGTACAATGCTAAAATCTATTTTTTCATTATTATAAGTTAATGCTTAAAATTTATCATACAATGAATATGAACATTCCTATAGTACATAATAAACTATGATTTTTAAAATAATTCATTCAATCATTATAATATTACCAGTTATATTCTTTATAATGTCACTGAAAGACTCTTTTTTCCTGAGCCATCAGTAAAAATGTTAATAAGATCTAATTATCTTTCATCTATGTAAATATGGTACGATCATTACATTAGTAATAATATCAAGGAACTACCATATATCAAACCTTATAAAAGTGTAAGCATTTTTAAATCTCTTAGAGGGAATTCAGCAAATTAGATATTATATGCTAGTTATATGTTTACTTCTACCCAATATGTATGCAGTATCTGTTATCTGAAGACTGACCTAAGTTGTTTCATATACAGAGTTTCAATCCTTTCATCTATTACTTTTTCTTTCATCCTCCATCCTTTTGTTTTATGACAGTATATAATTGGAATATAATTCTGTATTTATAAATTTTCTAATTTGAGAGTGATTTTAGGATAAGAAACTTGCTAACTCCCCTAATTAAGAAAGTGAACTGTTTGGAGAAGGCACTACACACTGCACCAAAAGATCCATAATAAACTTTGGGATGTAGTGAAATTGAACTGTGGGGGTGTGGACCTTTTTTTTTTTTTAAGTATACACTCTTATGGCATAGGGGACTGCGCCCTAATTGGATTTTTGCCTATGGGCCTAGCAATCATGAGTTGTGTTCTCTTTTTTTTTTAATTTCCGTTATCCTCAAATTATTGCAATTTTCCTTTTGAAAATTCAATATTGTATGTATCTCTAGTTGAAGATCTTTAGAGATGCACATTGGTTGTGTACTGATTCCATGGGGAAAATAGGCATATATATATATATACATATGGCAGATTTTTACACGCTCATTTTCTATGGGAATCACAGGAGGGATTGTGTAATTGGAATCAGAACCTGAGAACTACAATTCTCAGCACCCCACTTTGCTTCTCTTATTATGTGCTGATGTAGGCAGGATACAAATTTTGTCTCTTCCTGTGATCCCCTTTGGTGGAGGTGGTGTGAGGTGAGTGGCAGGAGAATCTACTCACATGACCTTATATTTTGTTAAATAATTACTTTTTTATTCCTTTACTTCAAGTGATTATTAATAAACTTTATAAAATATAATACTTGCAGTATTGGATATTAATTTAAATCTTATAATATACAATATACTACCTAGAGTTCCACTGATTTTGCCAAATATCACAATTCATTCAAGTGTATATTATTTCATTGCACTGGAGATACAAAGATGAAAATGAAATTTTTCCTGTCCTCAAAAAACTTATTTTCTACTGGAAGGAAAATAGATTGGTGATAAGGTAATTAATTCTTAGACCTCAGCAGTAGTCAAAGACAATCTGTGATGTTGTGGTGTGACATACTGGAGGGGTCATTTGCACTGACAAACAGATCACAGATGCTTTAAGCTTTTTAACTTTCAGTGTGTATTTTTCAGTGATATGAAATACTTGTGAGCTCACCAGATTGAAAAATGGGTGAATAACCAGGATGATTATAATAAAATTTATTAAAATATATACTTTAGGAGTGCATGAGGGATACAGAAAAAGCAAAGATTAAAATATAGCAGTTTTATACCTGAAATTGTCCAGTATTGCTGGATTTTCAAACCACTAGAGTGTTAGAATTGTACTGAGTCACTCAGTGATTTGATAACTAACACATGACTTAAGAAACCCCTTTAGGATATCCAGTAATATTGAAGAAATGTTCAGCTGATTAGAAGAAAAAATATACATTTCATGAAAATGCTAAAAATTGTATGGGGCTTTCAAATAAAATCTTATTGTCCTATGGTAGCATGAAATCCAACTAGGGTTCTCTAAGGCTATGTCATCAGAGCCCGCGATGTAACATCTTGTACCAGGCTATCATGATTTTGAGTGTGGACCTGGTGGCAGACGGTTTGTCTGTTGGGACTGGCCTGGCTAACCTTGGAGAAATATATCACAATGCTGGCCAAAGGCAATTAATTTTTTAGCCAAAGTGTTCGTGAGGACCATCTGCTAATATGAAGAGATTCTGCAGTCTGAGCTGGAGAAGAGCAAACCTTTACTAATGAATTCACAGGTACTGGAAGCAGCAAAAATACTTGCCCTTAAGGGCAAGGATTCAGTGACTCCTCTAACATACAGTGTAGTGACTCAAATGCAACACAAAATTACTCAGATCAATCGGTCTAATACCAACTTCCTAGCTGCTATTTTCTTGAGTTTTCACAATTTTTCTATGAGTTGTGACAGGATGACAACAAAACTACTGCCTTAATTACACGAAGATTGGAAGGTGTGTAACAGTCCCTCAAAATGACTGAAGAAATTTCACAAAACATGCAAAAGCAAAGACTACAGTTTTAATATGCTGAGATGTTCAAGTTACATATTATAGACTATAATTTTGATTTTCTTGAATGTGATAAATCTTGCTGTTGTAAAAACCCTACTATCACTTAGAGAAGTAGGAAACAATTGTATTTCAGGAAAAATGAAAACAAAAAGGAGTTCAGGTTTGGAAATTGATTTTTCTTTGAAGACAACAGATATTAGTTTTAAAGTAATGACTTTACTGTTCGATCAAATTAGTTTTGAATTATTTGGTATGTATTTTGTATTTACTTTTCTGAGTATCTGTTTTTCTCCATTAGGATACAAGCTCCTTGAAGGCTTTTGTTTTTAACTCTTTGCCAGGGCACCTAGCTCAGTCCTTGCTACAAAATAGAAACTTAATAAATGATCATTAATTGAATCAAATTTAGCTGAACCAAATTTATAAAAAAATTATTTTTGGTCACACCTATTATTTAGGATTTATTTCAGATTCTCTTGGTGAATAAAATTCTCACAAGGCAGATATGTTCATGTATTTGGTGGTGTTGTACAGTGGAAAGTGTAGTCTTGGTCTCAAAAGACCTATATTTCAATGGCCTGTTCTTTTTTATTAGAAGCAGGTGTGACTCCGTGGTTAAGAGCACTGGGCCAGGAGAAAGGAAGACTTGATTTCAAATCTAGTCTCAGATACTGCTTAGCTGTGTGATCTTGGGCAAGTCATTTAACCTCTGATTGCCTGACAAAAGGATTCACTAGAGCCACTTGAGAAGGAAATGGAAAAAATTCTCATATATCCTTGCCAAGAGAGCTATGGTCCATGAAGTCATGAAGAGTCAGACATGGCTAAATATGTGAACAATAGCTCTTATTAAATACATGACTGTGAGCAAGTCAGTCAGACTTTTCTGAGTCAATGTTATGTCAAAGCAATTGTGGGCAATCTTGGATCTTTAATAATACTCCAGTTCCTGTATAGTTCTTTCATTTAGTTCTTGAAGATACTTTGAAGTGCATCTTTGTAGTAGAGAGATTCATTATCTATTGGTCCTTGAAAGTTAGAGGATTCCATATAGAATAATTCTATCTATCAGATGAAATCTTACTAAGTATTTGAGAGATGATAAATTACTTGCAGATTAAATGATGTTCAGTTTTCTATCATTTCACTGAAAAATCTTAATGAACTCCTAATTTGAGGTTCCTTTATGATGTCTTCTGTCATTTCTGGTTTTGATGACTGAGTCTTGTCTTAACTTCATAAACTTTTCTTTTTCATAAACATAGTCACATGACTCAGCCATCTATATAGTGTTTCTTGGTTAACATGTTGGCTAAGTTCATGCACTTCTTCAAGGACAACTTTTGATTCCACTTTTGAATCTTAAACCATTTCATAAGCTCCATTCAAAAATAAGTGATACTGGATAAGCTAAATGGTCTGTACTTGTTAATAGCATTTACCATTACTTATTGAAGTGAAATCTGTTTCTTCCAAAATTATTTCTGTAAGTTTTTAACCTCTACATTATATTCCCATGAAATATCTACCAGTTGTTTTTCTGTATCCTAGGAATAGCTTGATATGTTTCAGGATCTATATATTCAATATTATGTAATTTTTATTAGGATAGTTTGTAAATCTATCATGATCCCTCTTACAATTCCAAATTTGTGTACATAATCTGGTATTACATATATATTAACTGTTTTATATAGACATATATTCTTCTAATGGAAGTTTGATTTCAGAATGTCAATATTTAGTCAAAGCCTTCTCCTTGATGGGTTTATGTTTGACATATTGATGTTATATTACAAACTGCTTTTCTAATTCTGCTTGCTTCCAACTCTGTATCACTTTGTACAAGTATTTCTATTTCTCTTGGAAATAATCAATTTCTTCATTTCTTACAATAGAATGGTATTTCATTGCATTAATACAACACAATTGTCCAATCATTCTCCTACTGAATCAAAATCATTTAAAATATCAATTTTGTTTATTATTAATTATAATTTCTTGAGTTTGTATAAAATGAACATTTTTCAATTACCTCAAAAAGTTCTTTAGTTTTTTATCTTCTCTCCTCTTTATCAAATTGATCATCATAATGATTTTAATGATTTTTAATTGAACCCTCCTGTGCCCTGCATTTCTTTAACCCTTGGGAGGAGTCCTTATCATAGTTCCAAGCCAATCAGTATCCGTTTTTAACAGTATTTCATCATTTTCCCAGGACTTTACAGCTACCATATTGGTTTCAGGGCACTCTGACTTTTGCTGTGTATCATCTTGGGTAGGTGTGGGTCTTCTATTTATCATATCTAGAGAGACAGACAGAGACAGAGAGAGTGGTAGAGAGAGAAACATGAAAGAGAGAGGTCATCTCATAGATTCTGTGATAATAATAACTCTAAGACAGAAGGGCAAGACTTAAACAAATATGTTTAAGTGACCTGCCCAGGATCACACAGCTAGGAAGTGTCTGAGGCCAGATTTGAACTTAGGTCCTCCCAGCTTCCAGCCTGGTGTTCTATCTTCATTGTGCTACCTCACTTCCACTAGTAATTTTTTTCAACTTATTTTAACTACTATAGATTTTTTTCTACCAATTATATCTAATAAATTTTGACACAAGATTCCTAAGTTATAGGATTGAACTTATCTCCCTCCCTTCCTTCCTTTCCTTTCCTCTCCCAATGCTGGCAGCCCATTTGATCTGGGTTATAAATAGATTATTATGGAACACTTATTTTCATATTGTTCATTTTTGTGAGTAACCTTACAAAAACAAAACAACAAAAGATAAACCCAAATAAACATTTGAAAAATCATATGCTTTCATCTGGATTCTGTCTTTGGAGGTGGATAGCATTCTTTGTCATACACCCCTTAGAAATGTCCTGGATCATTGTATTGCTGATAATATGACAGCTGATCATACTAGTAATTGTTTTTAAGATTTGGATTAAAGCCCCAAGTGAAGCTGACTACATATTTTAGTTGATTCAGAATTATAGAAATAGTTTTTGTGCCTTGTGAGGATAATGCTCTAGTGACATCTCTGACTCCCTGGCCCTTTATATTTCAAAGATGGATCACAAAATCATAAGTTGTAAGCAGAAAGGATAAAGATGATCCAGTTCAGGCCCTGGCCCTCAAAAACATGAAGCATTATATTGTGTAAATGAGGTAGCCAAGGACCAAAGGAAGTAAGTGACTTTCCCAGGTAGATAGGAAAATATAATTCAGGTCTATTGCTTGTTGATATGGTGTTATTTTATTTATACCACATCATTTTTCCATTTTAAATAGTGCACTTTAAAAATGCTCTTATCTTGTCTTTATAATCCAAAATCCTCTTTATAGACTGAGATTATCATTGCAGGGAATATTCATATGGCAGGGAGCATGATGCTCTGGGAAAAAAATACTATATTTGGAATCAGAGGGCCTGGATTCAAATTCTCCCTCTCCCACTTACATCCTCAATCACTGGTAAGTCATTTCATTTCTCAGGGCCTCAGTTTTTTCACCTGTAAGATTATGGCATTGGCAGGGACAACCTTTCAATTTCCTTCCAAGTCTAAATCTTTGATCCTGTGTTATATACTATGAGATGACATTAATAAGATAATAGAACATTACTTTACAGGATTTTCTTGGATGAGAAAACATTGAAGTGTTGAAGTGGGGGAAATTGTGCTAGCCAAAGGGGAAGACACAAATTGTAGATGACTCAAATCTGACCTTCTTTTCTAGTGGTGGATAAGACAATTATATATATATATATATATATATATATAAATGTATATATATATATATAAATGTATATATATATACATATATATGTATATAGTGTATGTGTGTATATATCTACTTATCTATATAGATATACATGTAGAATATATTATAAAATAATACATAGTATCAAATAAAAGGTACAAAAGGAAATAGTTTATAAGGTTCAATGAGGAAAAAGTCATTATTGACCAAGAGAGTCTAAGTAGGAATAATAGAAGTCATAACATATAAAGGTTAGATTGATAAACAAACAAAAAAGAAACAAAAATAAAACCAGCAAAGAGTGAGAATCACCAATTATCAATAATAAGAAACAATGTGAGTAAAGGTAAACTCTGGAGCATAGCACAAGTAGAATAGAGTTATACAAGTTAAGGCTAACAGGATGAAGTGCTGACAAATTGGAAAGGGTCTTGGATGAAAAACAAATGAGTTTTGAATTAATTCCATAAGTATATATGGAGTCCCTGAAGATTTTTCAGTGACATAATCCAAAATGTCTTTCTTTCCCATGTGGCCTGAGTTTTTACTTTATCACACTACATGAAAGTGTAGGTATTTTTTTTTGTTAATAACAGTTTTCCTTTCAAAATATAAATCCTAGGAAGAGAAAGTGTTAAAAGACTTTATATTGTCAGTTATTCTAACAATTATTATGAATTAATTTGAACAAATAATTTTCCATTTGGCACTTAGCCAACAGAAGATACACTGGAAATGGATGGTTTCTTCTGTCCCTTGGATGGAATGAAGTAGATAATTTTGGAGAATGGAGCTCTTTTGGAGTAAAGATAGAACTGTGTAGACAATATCTTTCATTCAGAAACTGCTATTGGTAGTGGAATCCTAGGAATCTAGAGAGATGGACATCAAAATATGAAAAAAGTCATCACAAGTCATATATATAAGAGAAGGCCAAAGACAAATTGTCCCTTATTTTGAAATTCTGTTCTGCTAAAAGAATCAAAATTTATAATTTGGGTAAGATTTGAGTTCATCAAATCAAAATATTTATTTGCAAATAAGGAAATTGAGGTAAGTGGGTAAGTGAGTAAGAGGGTAAGTGATCTTTCCAGGTTTCCATACAGGAGCATGCTGATAAATGTTTAAGGACTTCTGAGGAGAGAATGTGCAACTACACATTTTTAAGTTTAATCTGTATTATTAACATTTTCTCCTTCACTTTCTTTTATCTAGATAATCAATAAAGCAATAAATCAGACCTTATTTGTAGTGTTTACCAACGTGAAGGTGTAAGTGCTCAGACTGAAAATTTAACAATCTGTCCTCTTGAGCTTGCATGAGCTAGTTCCAATTTCACTTGGGTTACATGGGTGTTAAGTGACTTTTACTCCAAATCTAATGCTCTTTCTATTGTATCACATTTCCTGAAAACTAGAAAAAAGTTGATTAAAAATGACCATTTTCTCCCCTGCCTCCTGTACCAGATGATTGCCTTCTTCATTGACTAACCGACTATTGATAACTTCACAATATTATGTTAAAATTCTCAGTTTCTTCATCTCTAAAATGAGAGTATAAAACTTTCCCAGGTTTAGTGTAAAGTGCCCTGCATCTGAGGATCATTTTTGTTGTTGCTTTTATCACCCCAGACGTATTATTTCTTTAGTATTGTAGGTTCTTGATGTGGAATCTCTGTGTACTTATATTAATCATTATCTCTTTATAATTACATTATAGAAGGTTGCCTGGGAGAGGCACTAAGATATTAGAATTAACTATATTCTACAGTCATTACGTAACAAAGATAGGACTTAAATTCAAGTCTTCTTACCTGCAAGTATCTACCTATTATTCCTTATGCCATTCTGTCCTTGCCTTGGTGCTGCTGCTATTCCTCCTCCTCCTCCTTTTCCTTCCCTCCCTCCCTCTCTCTTCCTCTTCCTCTTCCTCTTCCTCCTCCTCCTCCTCCTCTTTCTTCTTCTTCTTCTTCTTCTTCTTCTTCTTCTTCTTCTTCTTCTTCTTCTTCTTCTTCTTCTTCTTCTTCTTCTTCTTCTTCTTCTTCTTCTTCTTCTTCTTCTTCTTCTTCTTCTTCTTCTTCTTCTTCTTCTTCTTCTTCTTCTTCTTCTTCTTCTTCTTCTTCTTCTTCTTCTTCTTCTTCTTCTTCTTCTTCTTCTCCTCCTCCTCCATCCTCCTCCTCTCTCTCCTACTTTTCCACTTTCCTCCTTCTTTTCTCTATCCTTCTATATTCTTCTTTTTTCACCATTTTCCTTCTTATACATAACAATTTTGTGGGCTAATTTTAGGAACCTAATAATTTTATGACCACAATATATTGTTTTATTTTTTAATATGGAAAAATGAATCTTTATTTCCAAACAATAAATTTATAAATTAAATATTTGCAAATTTGTCCTCTAGAAATTGTCCACAGCTCACTCTAAGAGGAAAAGAGCTATTCACCACTTCAGAACTTCAAATTCATCACTGCAATATTGATGGAAAGATGGATCCAAGTTACCTGTTGACTGATTCATTGTTGAACAGAAAAGGAATACTTTGTTGCATTCATTGGTACCATTTTCCTTTTGACTATGTTTCTGTTTCCTCTTTGAATGAAAAGTTTCTGTAAAACTAGTCTCCCCCTTTCATTTTCCCTTCCTTCACCTGGACTTTGTAAGACTTTTAGTCCATGACTCAGAATATTATTTGCTTTTGAGTAGGCTTTGGTGATAATAAAACATTACTCATTCCTTGACTTTATTTCCTTGAGATACACAGTAAATATCAAGTAAATGATAGCTCTGTTCAAATGTTAATGAATAAAATAATGGATCTTGACTCACATCCTTCATCTGTTCAAAGAAAAAACTAGTGATTTGCTAGGACAATGTGTGACTGCAAGTTAAATGAATACATTTGTATTTCCTCAAATGTTTCACTAAATTTCTTACAAAATCATTCTCAACCATTTTTGGTGATGATAGCCTTCTTCTGAGGGGTCCTTATAGCATTTAACAAGAGAGAGAAGTTTCCTGGGCAAATATCAAAGGCAAAGCAAGCCTACTTTCCAAGATCTGAATCAAAGAGATTAAAATTGACTAGAAATGTTTGTGGGCAGTCCTTCACTTCTGTGAAAGTCGTTTCTCACATAGGTTAAATGACGGCCTTCTTTTTTCTGGAATTTGGGATCTCCTTTTTTAGATTGTTCACAAATCAGATTTTGCTGTGGAATTACTTGTTTCATTCACCAAATGGTTCCCAAGAGGCACAGAATGATTTTCTTCCTTACTTGCATGCACCAGTAATATTATGGCTTTCTCTTGATGTGTAAAACTAAAGAAATTCCTCCCAGAGCACAAAAGGGAAGCTGATTAAGTCAAAGAGGTGTTATAACTCCCAAGGGCAAAACGACATTCTTTACTTTTGAAGTATTCCCAGCAGAAATCTGGGGAACTTATAGGCACTCTCCCGGAGATCTATCATCATAACTTAGCTGTTTGCATATCCCCAGCAGGTCACCATATTTTATACTTGCTAACCATGTAAACATAACCAGAGATTCCTAATTACTGTGTATAAGCTTGGAAACTTTCCTTTTTTAAGCAAAGTGTAAAGGTTGATGAGAGAACGTGCCCCTTCTTCTGTTGCCAGTTTAAATACACTTGCATACTTGCCACTTTTCAGTCTATTAGCAGTATAGAAATTCCTGGTACCACCTTAGGAGACACTTCACCTGTGCTCTCTTGTAGAAGAGCTGTTTGAAATGTTTTGCCTGTTTAATCAATTGCCTTTAAATATCTTTCGCTGATAATTTTTCCCCTTTATTCTTTGTTTTGTTTGTTTGTTTGCTTGTTTGTTTTTGGCATAAATGCCTGATACCAAGAGTCTACTGAACCAATGAATGAATAAAACAAACATTTATTTATTAAGTTCTTACTATTATATTTCAGGCACCTTGCTAAGTGCTAAGAATACATACTGAAAAATGAAACAGGCTTTGTCTTCAAGGAGCTTACATTCTAAAAGGGAAAAGAGCAGAGATGAGGTTATAGTGGCCCCAGAAGAGAATTTTGGTCTGGAGAGTTACATGAATGGTGAGTTGATCTGCAGTATAATTTACTGACATAAACTCATCAGATTTGATGGCAGCATTGATTTGATTGCTATATTTATCAACCTAGAGAATTACCTCAGGTGCAGGGAGATTAAGTAACTTTCCTGTGGTCAAACAGATAGAATGCCAAAGGCAGGACTTGAATCCAGACCTTCCTGATTCCCTAAATGGCTCTTTGTTCATTACACCATATCATCTCTCATAGGATGAATAAACATAAACCAATGAAGAAGTTGAAGCTCATTGAGATTAACTGAAGTTACTCATAGAAATTCAACCAGTTAGCAATTGAACCCAGATCATGCAAACTCTAAGTCTAATGCTCACAGGCTGATAAGATCAATGTAAGCAAGAGACTTTAGAGATCATCAGGTCCTCTGGCCTCATTTTGGAGCTCATTAAACTGTGGATTTAAGTTGCAAAGGTAGTATGAAGTAAAGACATGATGTGAACCTAGGTTCTCTAACACAAACATCAGTTCCTTTATTCTTTACAGTGTGACTTTGCTTCTGGACCAGACAAAAACTATGATTCCTTACAGCTAAATATCATTGACCTTGCAATTTTGAATAAATTGCTTATAATTTTTATGCATCATTCCAAGTGTTTTTTTTTTCAGGTTCTCCAATAACATCCTTTAGATGAGACTGAAGGAATCACATTATTCATTGTTTTGTAATGTAATTATGCCAATGCATAGTGCTCATCATTTTTTATTCTCTAAGAAAAAAATTCCAAAAGATGGAGAAATCTGTGCTTTAAGGTCAGTCTTCTCTGATTGTTGCCAAAAGTTTTGTTTAATCAGGGCAAGTAACATAATCACTCAGGGCCTCAGTTTCCCTAAATCTAAAATGAAAATAATAGCAAATAATGATCCTTTCTCTCTATTAATCCCATGAGTCTCTGAGATATGGACTTAGAATTAACATGATCTGAATTTGAACGTTTGCTGGTTAAGTTGCCAAGAACAAGTAAATCATTGACTTCTCTAAACTTTAGTTTCCTCTTTGGTAAAATGGAGTTAAGATCTAATTTCAGAGTTGTTGAGAGGAAAGTGGTTTGTAAACAGAAAATATTACATGACTTTAATTTTTCCTAAAGGTGAAATAAAATACTAATAATTGATTGAGAGACATTTATCAAGTTTATTCAAAATAAGAGAAACAATACTTTGTGATAAATAGGGAGCTATTCTTATACTCACAAAGTCTTGGATTCAAGTCCAGTCTTTGACACATTGATAAGAGCCATGCAACCATAGAAAAATCATTTAATATTTCTGTGACCATAGCAATTTTCTAATGTTAAAAATTACCAGCTTTCATCTATTATATAATTTTCAACCATTCAATAAGCATTTATATAGATGCTGTGTGGCAGGTACTATGCTGGAAACTGATGATACAAAGACAAAAATAAACCCTTCCTTTAAGGAATGTACATTCTGCTGGGGGCTTGGCTGAAGCACAAATTAAATAAAAAATATGAAGAAAATAAATGCAAAATAATAAGGTAAGGAGAGGACCCTAACAACTGGAAAAACAACAGAAGTCCTCATTAGGGGATGGCACTTGAACTGAACATTAAAGGAGGCAAGAAAAACTAAGAGGCAGAGTCTTAATGGGAATGTATTTTAGAATAAGATATATTCAGATTGTGAAAGGACATGGTGATAAGAGATATGATGGATACAGATATGATACAAATTAATACAAAAGTAAAAATTGCAGTCATACTAAAAGAAGAAAAAATGAATTCATTTTGTGATAGAATTAATTTTGCATGTGGACTTCACAATATTATCTAATGCTGCAAATGCAGGGAAATATGTATGCATGCATGGAATGAGCACTAAACAAGACACATAGGAAATGAAATGTGTTGACAATTACTGAAGTGTGCATCTTTCCATATCTTTCATTTTCTTTGCTCTTCTCCATGGGAACTTATACTGCAAGAGAACCTCAGCTGAGGCTTGGCTATACTCAAACCAAGTTAGTGATGCAGAGATTCATATTTCTGAGTTTAGGAATCTGGAGCCATATGGCGAACCTGTGAGTTGGTCAGCAATCAGGAGTGTTTGATTCAGTTTTGGAATATCAATTAAGTGAGAGAGTAGGCTAATTTTCCTTTCACTGGAGAAATGACTAGAATATTATATCTCCCTTAGCCAACCCAGTGACAGCTGACTTGTACCCATAAACTTTGGTGCATGGGCCTATTAGTTCAACTACTTCAATAAGCTTTATTTTCAATAATGTGCCCAAGCTGTGACTTTGCTGCCATTTCCCCCATAGGTATTCATATTTGGAGTGATCTAATATGTACAGTGATATTGTTGCACATAATCTAATATCATCTTTAAATCACCATACATAATTCACTGAAATCAGTGTGACTGGGCTCCGGCCTAGACTGAAGTTTAGTGTTGTCAGTGAGCACTTCACTATCCACAAGGGAGGGGAAAAAAGTAACATCAACCTATGGTCATATTTGCCTGATAAATGGGGAGAGGAAGAAGTAGGAAAAGAGGGAAGGAAGGAGAGGGAAAAGAAAATGAATGAGACTTTGAAAGAAGGATGGAAGGACAAAGAAGGAAAAAGTGAGAAAAAGTTTAAGAGAAAAAACAGAGAAAGGAAAGAAAGAAAGAAAGAAAGAAAGAAAGAAAGAAAGAAAGAAAGAAAGAAAGAAAGAAAGAAAGAAAGAAAGAAAGAAAGAAAGAAAGAAAGAAAGAAAGAAAGAAAGAAAGAAAGAAAGAAAGAAAGAAAGAAAGGAAGGAAGGAAGGAAGGAAGGAAGGAAGGAAGGAAGGAAGGAAGGAAGGAAGGAAGGAAGGAAGGAAGGAAGGAAGGAAAGAAAAATAAGAAAATAATGGGTAGCAGACATTGAAAGAGTGAAGATGGGGGAAGAAAAGGGGTAAAGGGATGAGAGGAGTAAACGGTAGAAAAAGAGAGCACACAAATAGAGGAGTGAAGGAGAGGGAGGGAGACAAGGGCATATTAAGAAAAAAGAGAAGGAAAGAAGAGAGAAAGAAGAGTGAATAAAAGACATTTAAAAAGGAAAGGAAAGAGGGGAGAATAAAGGAAACAATGAGAGAAGAAATTAGAGAAGAGAGAAAGAAGGAGGAAAAAGGATTAGGGAAATGTATAAAATACATTAAGATAAAAAATATGAGAGGGAGAAAGAGGAGGAGAGATGCACACAGGCAGAGAAAGGGAGGGAGAGATAATGATAGCAAGATAAATACAAGGAAATGAAAGGAAAGGAGGAAAGGAGAGGAAGAATGAGACACTGAGAAAAAGCAAGCCAGATAGGAAGTCTATTCCATGTTTATAATTTTATCTTGTGTCTCTTGGATTGATCCCCTACCTCATGTCATATCACTAGGCTGACAGAAATTGGAGCAGAGAGACACAGGCTAAGGGGAACTTTGATTCATCCCCTCCCCCTAAGTCTCTGGCTGTCATTGTCTGCTCTTGAGTAAGCAAAGTGAATCTGGTCAGAGTGGTCTGGGACTGCTGGAGCTGTGTTTTCCAATCTCAAGGGCAGGCACCTTCCCATCAAGGAATTCATGCAAGCATTCCATGCATTATGCTGCTTTTCACTCAAAAGTTGAGTTTTTACCTAGAGAGCACTTAGCCCAGACAAGATCATTTCCTCTGGAATATATTTTTTTCCTTTAAAAAAGAATACAGTTTCCTCTAAATAAGAATTGGGGAAATTTTTACACATTGGCTCTCACATTGAAGAGATCCTAACTGTTTAAATAAAATTCACAAATGATCAATAATATGTCCCAGCCTCAGATCTTCATAAAAACATACACGCCAATAACAGACACCTCTCACACTAGTGACAATGGAAGCACCACAGTTTATTTGGTTTCTAGAGAAATGTTGCTCTTTAAATTGAATTAGGAGACATAAGTGCAAACAAAAAGAATCACAGGTTTTCCTGTTCTGAAAGTTAAGCATTTTAAAATACAAATCCATTTGCATTTTTCAATTTACATGTATTTTTACTTTTATGGCTTATTTGCATTCTATCTGGTTCATTTACTTTCTTTCACTTGTCCCTTGCTTTTTTTTTTTTGACAGTAGACAGTTCAATTATTAAATTTCTTGTTTTCTTTCAGTTGTCTTAATCATTCAGCTTAGCTGCCCCTCTCTTTTCATCTGCCTTATATTTCATGTCAATATCCCCAACTGAGTTTAAAAATATAAATATGTATATTCTGACACACACAGAGGTACCAGCCTTCATTTTCTTTCCTTTGCAGCCAACTGGTCAGACAATTCATGAATGTCACTTGCTATCTCTGTGACCATTGGGAACTCACTTTTTCTATGCCATAAGTTTATCATCTGTAAAATAAGGAAGTTGAACTAGCTGACCCTAAAGTTTACTTTTAGCTCTGTGTCTATGATCTATAATATATCAACTGGATTAAGAATCCTGGGACCTTGGCAAAAGCCCATTTGACCAGTAATCCTTGCATGCCCTTGAAAGCCATTTGTCACATTTTGTCTTACTTTTTGGAGTCAGAAATACATATTTATTCCATTACTGATTTTCTAGGAGTATCATAGGAATAGGAAACCACCAATTCATTGGGTGTCCTTGAGCAATGTCAATTAGCCACTTTAGTCTTTGATTTCCTTGCCATTTTATGATCTAGAAATTTTCTCAGGTTTCTTTAATAATTGTTGAGTCTGTGAGATGATTTATGACACTACCTCGTAAATTCTTAGGAGAATACATCAATATAAATCCCAAGTTATTCTAAGAAACTGGCCTTTTGCTATGTGATGCTATCAAATCCTAGGATAATAGATTTAGAAAGAGATGGGGCCTTAGATGTCACCACATACAACATTTTCATTGTATAGGTGATGATAATCTTAGTCTTCCTGATGTTCTTCAAGGTAACTATGTGAATAGGATGGGTAAGAAGCTGACTATTTTTACGTATAAAGTTGTATTCTCTCTTATGATTGTCCTTCCATGGAAAAGGAGAGAGTGACAACTTGGTTAGATTGTGCTCATCTAGAATCTAAAGTTAAGGCGGAACCTAGCAATGTCAGGTCTTTCCTAATGGGCTGAAGTCTGATGAAAGTTTTGTTTTATTTGTTTTTGTGGTTGCTGAGATAATATTTGTAAAAAATGCTTTACACAGTGTCTGACACATAATAGACACTACTGTAAAAATAGTTCCATTTTCCCTTTGTCTTCTTCATCCTCATAGTAGAGGTAGCAGGCTACTATATCATGATATGGTATACCTTGTCAGGTGTTTTTTCTTAATTTTAATTAATATTACTAAGGGGGAATCTTGACAGGAGCAATATAAGAAGTCTTTTGTCTATAAATAACTTTGATGTAAAGTAAAGCATATTAAGTTATTCATAATAGAAATAGGGACTGGACTTGTGAATCTATTGATAAAAGGAACTCCAGAGTTAGAAAGATTGCTCTGCTTAAAAGTTTGACACCTTTTTAGAACACTGAAGGATAAAGTGATTTGTTCAGAGTCACACAGTCAAAACTTGTCAAAAGTAAGATTTGAACTCCAACAGTCTTGCTGATTCCAAGGTTAGTTCTCTACCATATATATACACACATATATACACACACCTCAGAAAGGAAACAGATAAATTCAACAGTGTGTTGGCAGAAAAGCAAATACAAAGAAGGGAATAATTTCTTAATTTCTTGTTCCTGATGAAAAATGGGAGAAAAAGAAAGTATTCAGATAGCTGAGAGAGGTATAGGAATAGAGAATAGAAGAATGGCAGCATCCATTGACTTTTATCTTACTCAGAGCATCTGTCTAGAGTTTGGAATTTTTAGAGCACAAACCAGTGACCTGGCCATTTTGCTCCTGGCCAGGTCTGAAAATGACCTTGTTCTTAAGAAGTCAAGTACATCAGCAGGGTCCCATCCTGGTTTTCCCATAGGCCATAATTTCTGACAGTTTTTGGTATATGCTATTTTATTTGTTCTTTAAGAGTTTTTCTTTTTAAACCATATCAACGAGGTGCTTATCATTAACCTGCACTCCAAATGGCCATTGCTATCAACGCATGAATTATGGCAGAATTTTGCCCTCAGATATGAAGGTTGCTGATAATATAAAAATCACCTTTAAA
Organism: Monodelphis domestica; assembly: GCF_027887165.1. Classification (NCBI taxonomy): domain Eukaryota; kingdom Metazoa; phylum Chordata; class Mammalia; order Didelphimorphia; family Didelphidae; genus Monodelphis; species Monodelphis domestica. The sequence goes on from NC_077228.1 coordinate 359,125,853, forward strand.
GTAACAGAGGGGGTCCAGATCCCTCCTTTGCTCCCTGTTGATAACTCCGATTGTCATTGAATTCAAGGGTAGACTATTAAGTAATTAAGAAACGACTTAGATGACATCTGGATTCCAAGAAACATTATGTACGAGATTCCACATAATGACTTTTAATTTCTGGATTATGAGGATGTGCTTGTGTGTGTGTGTGTGTGTGTTTCTCCTCTTAAAATAAAAGAAAGCTGTGCTAGAATATATGCAAGTCAAATGGTCACATTAAAAAAACATTAAGTTAAGGTAGTAGTCTGCTGTTTAAGGTTATGGCTGAATTTGTTAAGTATATTAAAGCTGTTTGCTCCTCTATCTGCCTGTTATGATCTTGGCTATCTTTGGTTCCTTCATAATGATTTTAGCTAACTGGTTAAAGTACTTTTCAAAAGAATAATTCAGTTAGCAAGCATTTATTAAAAACTAATGGGTACTCAGCACTGTACTAGGCACTGAGGATATGAAGAAAAAAATGGTCTCTGCCTTCAAGGAACCTATGTGTTATTGTTTGTTTTTTTCCAGGAAGAAAGTATGGGTAATTATAAAAATATATGCACAATTAATAAAAGCTATTTTGTGTGTGGGGGGAACACTAGAGATTGAAAAATCAGGAAGGACTTCATGGAGAATATATCATGATCTGTTTTTTTTTTTCAAGGAAGCTGGGGATGCTAAGGAAAGACAACATGACAAAGCTTTCATCTTGGTAAATGATTGTCCTAAAAAATACATTTTTTCCAAGAAGCCAATATTCATTACATATAACCTCTCTCCATTTTTTTTCAGTTTGCTCAATGAGTATATTAACTATCTTTTCCATGACCATGCTGCAACATAAACTGATTGACTGGCAAGCCCTAGTGTACTGAACTTCTTAGGATGCAGAGAAAAAGAAAGCACATTCCCTTGAGCCCAGTAGCAAAAGGATTTAAAATAGAGCATGCATCTCCATTGGGACCAAAGGGGAGACTTTTTCAGAAACTAAGAAAAAGCAGACAGACATTCTTGCCTTTAAAGTCTGGTCCATACCAACTAAATTAGAGATCTCCATTATCAAACTTCAAATGCCCTCCCTGTAGCCATTAATAATAAATTTAATGAAACAGATCATTTCTGATTATCAGTGATTATTGTAGGTGGAATCCAACCAATGCAATGACTAATGTGGTAGGAAAATCATGTCTCAGATTAGATCTACTTCATTATTTATAATAACATTTTATATTCTCCAATTGCATGTAAACACTATTTTAATGTTAATTTAAGTTTTTTTGAGTTCCAAATTCTAATCTTCCTTTCCACTTTCTCTCCTTCACTCTCTCCTAGCTGTCCCCCATATAAGAGTCAGTAAGCAATCTGTTATAAATTTGCATGAGAACTCATGTAAAAGATTTTTTCCATATAAGTCATTTTGTGGAAGAGATCTCAAACCAAAAAAAAAAAAGAAGTAAAAAGAATATGACATATAGGATGTTTTTATATGGAATCAGACTCCTTTAGTTCTTTTTTGGAGAACAGGTGTCATTTTTCAACATGAATCTCTGAGATTGTCTTGGATCACCAGATTGCTGAAACTAACTGGGTCATTCACAGTTGTTCATCAAGAAATATTACTATCACTGTGTACACTGTTCTGATTCTGCTGTCTTTACATTATATCAGTTTATCTAAGTGTTTTCAGATTTTTTCAAGATCATCCTGCTTGTCCTTTCTTATAGCACAATACTATTCCATCACTTTCTCATACCATAATTTGTTAATCCATTCCCCAATTGATGGTCAACCCCTCAATGTCCAATTCTTTGCTATCACAAAAAAGAGAAGCTATAAATATTTTTGTGTAAATACCTCATTTTACCTTTTTTATGGTTCTTTGGGATATAGATCTTGTAATGGTATTGATGAACCAAAGAGTATGGACAATTTTAGAGTCCTTTTAGCATAGTTCCAAATGACTCCCCAAAATATTTGGATCATATCCCAACTCCACTAACAGTGTATTAGTGTCTCATTTTTTCCTTACCCCATTCAACATTTATCATTTTCCTTTTCTGTCATATTAGTTAGTTAATCTCATAGGCATGAGGTGCTTGGCATCTTAGCATTGTCTAAATTTGCATTTCCCAAATCAAAAGTAATATAGAGCCTTTTTCACATGACTATAGATGACTTTTATTTTCTTATCTGAATATTGCCTGTTCTTATCAACTGACTATTTTTCAATTGGAGAATGGCTTTTATTTTTATGAATTTGACTTAGTTTTCTATATATTTGAGAAATTAGATCTTTATTAGAGATATTTGCTATAAATTCTACCTACCCCAGGTTTTAGATTTCTTTCTAATTTTGATTCATTGGTTTTGTTTCAATAAAACCTTTTTAATTTAATATAATCAAAATTATACATTTTATAATTCATAAGGCTCTTTACCTCTTGTTTGGTCCCACATTCTTCCCTTATTGACTCATGGAAAAGAATTCTATTCACCTTCAGAGAAAGTTGGAGTAAGAATTCAGATGAAGCATATGATTTGTCCCTTGTTTATTTGAGTATATATTTTAGGGTTTGGGTTTTATAAGATTATTCACTTAAAAATGAATAACATGGAAATATGTTTTGTGTAATGATACATGTATAACCCTGACTAAATTAGTTACTAGCTCCAGGAGGAGAGAAGGAAGAAGGGATGGAGACAGTTTGGATTATATAACCTTGGAAAACTCACATGGAAATTTGTTATTAAAATTAAAATAATATCCCAGTTGCATGCTAACTGGCACATAGTAGACATTCGATAAATGTTTATTGAAGGCTAATTTTCCCCTTATCCATAGATATGAAAGGGAAACGATTGTATGTTCCCCTAATTCACTTATGGTATCACCCTTACCTTTAGATCTCTGTACCATGTTGACCTTATATTGTATATGGTGCGAGATGTTGGTTTATTCCCAGGTTCTGCCATACAGTTTTCCAATTTTCCAAATAGTTTTTATCAAATAATGAGTTCTTATCCTAAAAGGTTAAATCTTTTGATTTACTAAATTACAATGGTCATTTATAATGAAGTTTTATGCGCTTAATCTAGTCCACTAATCCACAAGTCAATTTCTTAGCTAGTACACAATTATTTTATGATTGCTGCTTTGTAATACAGTTTGAGATCTGGTACTGCCAAACCACATTCCTTCATATTTTTAAATTGATTTCCTTGTTATTCTTGAACTTTTGCTTCCAGTTGAATTTTGTTTTTATTTTTTCTAGTTCTCTAAAATAATTTTTAGGTAATATGGTTAGTATGGCTCTGAATATGTAGGTTAATTCAGGTTAAATTGTCATTTTTCTTGTATTTGCTCAACTTATCCAGGAGTAATTAACATTTTTCATATGTGCATATCTCATTTTATTTGTGTGAAAAATGTTTTGTAAATGAATTCATAGAGTTCCTGAATTTATCTTAGAATTCATATTCCCAAGATTTTATATTGTTTATCATTAATTTAAGTGGAAGCTCCTTTTCTATCTCTTACTTCTGGACTTTGTTGGTAATAAAATGCTGATGATTGATGAGGGTTTATTTGATATCATGCAAGTTTGCTAAATTTGTTACTTTAAACTAATTTTAGCAAATTCTCTAGGATTCTATAATTATACCATCATATCATCTCCAGAGTGATAATTTTATTTTTTCATTGCTATTTGAATTCCTACAATTTTTCTCCTCATTTCTATAGCTAGCAATTCTAGTATATTGAATAATACTGGGAGTAATGGCCATCCTTGCTTCACTCCTCATCTTATTAAGGATGCTTGCTCCTATTACAGATAAGTCACTGATGGTTTTAGATGGATACTACTTATCATTTTAAGGAAAGCACCATTTATTCCCATATTCTCTAGTGTTTTTAATAGGAATGGTTTTTGTATTTTGCCATAAGCTTTAAGATAAGATTTAGTTTAGAAAATGCAAAGTGAGGAAGAGGGGAGATTCAGTTCCCACAAAAAATATGCTAGTTTTTCATATTCCTAAACTAATAAATTACTGGTACATGTATGTTCTTTCTTTGCAATTTCACAATATTATAAAGTCCTCTGTAGAATTTCAGCTTCATTGGTGTGAATGAGACAACTGGCTAAATAAACATGTGAAATGTGTCTGAGATAAATATATTAAAGATAAAAGCATAGAATAATAGCACTTCTCATTCTGGATTTGGTGGGTATTTGTCTAGCTTTGCTAATTTTTCTGTCTACTTCAGCTGTTCTCAAATGTTTCTAGACCTAATAATGGCAACCAACTGGGTAGTATTTCCACTAAGAATTGTATATACTGACACTAAATAATATATAATACAAGCATCATACTTTCCAGTGGCTTTAAAATCTAAATCAAAGGTCAACAAGCTTCAAAATGCAGGATGACCAGATTTCAACTCTTCCTTCTGCTTTTAGGGGTAGGTGTGTAAACTTGCATTTGTTCTCCTGGGGTTCCAACTTGAGTACTAAGCATGAGATGATCCTTGATTATGTAGGGTAGGTCATTTTCAATGAGGGAAGATGGATTCACTCTCATTATTATGTGATGTGGACTGGAGCATATGCTGACCCCATTAGTTCACTAATATAACTTCTCTACTCAGAAAAATTGTAAGCCTGTTTTGGGGAGAGTAATGATGATATATAAAGGAAGTATTTGGGGAAGACATCTGATTATATGTTGATATTCTGTAACAGGTTTGTTTATATTAGCCATATGGATGGAAGGAGCCTTTTTTCAAGTGGCTGCATAGCCAGAACTGAAGGTATTTTCAAGAAGGCCTGAGTTAACTTTAGCCAAAGTTTCTTCATTCCAGTTGATTATTCCTTTTTCTCTCACAGTATTTGGTAAGAAACAATAATATCAAGGGAAAAACCTTGGAGTATATGGGCAATGAGACAGATCCTGCACCGAGTGCCAGCAAAGGGTCTCCCATAGTCTCCTGCTGACCACTTGTCTATCCCATTTACTCTCTGAGTGCTGAGAACATCAGAAACCACCACTGCCAAATAAGTCACAACCAAGGACTGCTGTTATCTTACTGGAGCACAGCCTATGCTGCAGTGTGCTGCATTGGAATGATGCTCCACTATCACCCCAGTGAGACAAACCTTTCCTGACAATTTTTTAAGTTGTCTTGAGGTTATCAATTGTTTCAACTTCATCCTTTTGTTAGTTCTGCAGCTCCAGACTTCATGTTGATGCATTAAAATTGTTTGAAAGGAAATTGGAGAAAACTCTGGCCATTCCATGCTTTTACTTAGTCTTCTTAGCTCTACACTTATGCGATCTCAGATAATGAAGAAGCTCCTGAAGCTTGATGAAGAAGTCAAAAGGAGCACAATAAAGTAGGAAAATCAACAATATAAACAGAGTTTATATGAAAACACTTACCCATATATTGTGGGCTAATTTAATTGGTAAAATGAAGAAATAGGCAACTCCTGGAGGAGAAGATGGATGTATATCTTTTCTCTCTTTTCTTAAGTCTCAATCCTTATCAATAGTTTTTAAATAATTATTAACTAATAGAGAAGACAGGATGAAAATTAGAAGATAATTAAAGCCTGAATGAAAGGCTTACTACTAGAAATAAGTAATGTTGAGAGCATCGTGGGTGCTCTATAATAACTGATGATTAAATAGGAATGGATTTTTCATTAACTTTTTTGGTGAGAGAAATAGCATAAATGGCTAAGATGAAAAGGAAAAATGAAATATAACACAAAATTTAGCATCATGAGGCCATATGATTGATAAAATATTCAAGTTAAGTTGACTTCTAGGCCATATGCTCCCTATGTGGAAGCAATCATAATGAAATGCAGTACTCTGCTCTTGCCCATGGAAAATGTCATTGTTCCCTTTGCCCAAACAAACAAAATTAAATCTTCCCCCTTAGATATGTCCACTTAGTCTACTACTGGATTTCAGGTTAACTTTATATTATCATTTAGGAGGAAAGAGTTTTTTTATAAGAAGCATATTCTTGAGATATAGCCTTTCTCCTATTTATTACCAGTTCTCCAATTAATCAGTGGATTTATTAAGCATCTGCTATATGCCAGATACTACAATAAGTGTTGGAGATACAAAAAGAGGCAAAAGCCAATTCCTGCTGTCATAGAGCTTACAGTGTAATGGGGAAGAGAATATGTGAACAAATATATACCAAGCAAGCTCTACACAAGATAAATAGAAAATAATTAACAAAAGGAAGTCACTAGATTTGGAGGGGTTGGGAAGATTTCCTGAAGAAAGTAGGATTTTAGATGGGATTTAAAGGAAGCCAGGGTGTTCAGTAATTGGAGTAGAGAAGGAAGAGTATTCTATGTATAAGGGGCAGCAAGAGAAAATGCCCAGAACCAAGAGATGGAGTGCTAAATGAATAAAACCTGTGTCAGTGAGACAAAGAATATATGTTGACTAGTAAGGTATAAGAAGACTTGAAAGGTAGATAGGAGCTAGGTTATGAAGGGTTTTGAATGGCAAACAAACCATTTTATTTTTGATCCTGGAGGCAATAGGAAACCACACAGTTCATTCAGTAAGGGAGGTAGGGTAATATAATGAAATCTGTGTTTAAAAGAATCACTTTCATGACTTAATGGAATATGGATTGGAATGGAGAGAAAGTTGAACCATGTTCATCCACCAGCAAACTATTGCAATAATCCAGGCATGAGGTGATGAGGACCTTCACCAGAGTGGTGGCAATTTCTGACGAAGAAGGGGAAATGATTGAGATATGTTGCTAAGTTGACATGAAATCTTTGTAACAAATTGGATGCTGGGGGGAGGAAGAGAGAGTGACATAAGGAAAATTTTCATGCCACAGCTATCCAAAAGTGTTATAAAATGCATTGGGAGAGGAGAATGTTAGGAACAAGGATATAGAAATAGAAATGCCTGGAGTTTGCAAGGAGAATTTGCATGTGTGGATCAGTAAAGAGTCTTGGTTTGGTTGGAACAGAGGATTCATGGAGGGGAAAAATTATTAACAAGATTAGAGAGTTTTCTTGGGGGCAAGATAAAGACAATAAAACAGGCATTTTGCATAGGCAACAGCATATCTAAGTAGGCTTTGTTAGAAAGCATCTAACTAGTAGAATTCCTCAGATTTGAAAACTGATGACTCATGGAGACATTTAGAAGATCTTTTCCTTTAAAACTTTTTTCAAATCAATTTAATTGAAAAGTCTACTTTACTAATCCATAGTCACTTTTTTTGTGTCTGAGGAGGAAAGTGGACTTCTACATGACTTCTGTTCCTGGCTCAAAGTCCTTTGATACTGAGATTATTGAATAGTTAAAACATGTAGTAGAAAGTATACTTAGTTTGGATCATAGAACCAGAATTTTAATTTTAACTCTGCTCCTTACCACTTATAAGGACATGGCTAAGTTATTTACTCTCTCTTAGGCTTCAGTTTCCTCTCCTAGTCAATGAAAAAAAGATATGCAAGATGACCTTTTATCTCAAAATCTATGAGACAAAGTCAATAGTTAATGTAAGTAAAACTGACAGTTTTACAAGGAGATATAAACCTAAAAAGTTGGATGTGTGGTAAAATATCTTACAACAGGATCTTTTAAATATATTTTACTTTTTATAAATATGAATAAATACATTTATGTTATATTATAATGTATATATAATATATATAAATGACATGTTTATCTATTTTTATGAACAAAATGTCTACTTTTCCTCTAAAGAGCCCCATTGTAGGAGAAACACAAAACCACTGCAACAACATGCATAGTTGTGTAAAATAAATTTCCTCACTGATTATATCCAGAATAAGATGCTTCATTCTATATACCGCAAGTCAGTCAGTCAACCAATAAACTTTGTTTAAACATCTAGTATTTGTTTGGCCATTACCTAATTGGTGGGCACCACCTTAGCTTTTAGTTCTTTGCCACCACAAAAAAGAGCTATTAAAATAAGTTTTGCTTCTTCCTCTTTTTGATATCTTAGAAACATGGACCTAGCAAAGTTTACTAAATTTGAAGATATCACTTCCAATTGCTTTCCTAATGGGTCTAATGGGAGCTCCTAATGGGAGCTAATCACAGCTCCACTGGTAAATTATTAATATATCTCTTTTCCCACAGTTATTCTACCATTTATCATTTTTCTTTTTTTTGTCAACTTTATTAGTTGTTAGATATAGGTAGGAGGTGAGCATCAGAGTTCTTTTACTTTGTTTTTCTAGTCAAAAGTGATTTTTTTAAATGTACATGGCTATTGATAACTTAAATTCTTTCTTTTGAAATCTTCCTATTAACATACTTTAACCTTTTGTCAATTGGAGAATGTTTCCTAATCTTGTAAATTTGGATAATAATAGCAAGCATTTATATAGCACTTTAAGGTGTAAGGCATATAACACTTTATTATTTTACATGAATTATCTCATTTGATTCTCAGCTCTAGGAGAGTTTTTATTATTCCTATTTATTGAACAGATGAAGAAACTAAGACTGAGAGAGGTTAAGTGACTTGTCTAGGTTCACATAGCTAACTTTTTTGTTTTCATATAATTAAAATTACCTATTTTTCCTCTCATCTCATTTATTTGGTTATGAACTTTTCTCCTTTTTGTTGATCTGAGGATTTTCATTTTTTAAAATACTCTTAATTCCTACAAAATCTTGCCAATCTTACTTAAATCTTAGCTTTCAAAGAATATTTAGAGCAGAACATTTTAATCCATTTATGTCATGGACCTGTTTAGAAGTCTGGTGAAGTCTAAACCCTTCTTAGATTATATGTGTACATTTTTTAATTCATAATTGAATTAAATGCTAAAATCCAGTTTCAGATTATTGAAATTAAAATGTATTTTCCCATCTAAGTTCATGGATTTTTAAAATCTGTCCCCCATTTCTTAGAGTTCTATAGTTGCCAGTTTGAGAATGTTAGATTTAGAGTCTGCTCTTCTTTTTTGTTTCACTTCTCACTTGTTTTCAGACAAACTGCCAAAGAAATAGACTCTCTTCACTGATTTATTTTCTCCTTTTTTCCTGCTCTTAGAGAAAAAAAATCCTATAATTTTTCTGTAAACACAAAGTAAATAGATTCCTAAAGAAAACAGATAAGATACAATTATTACAGAGGTAGTTTTGTTTATTGCTTAAAGAGCTGGTCTTGGAGTGTGACTGACTTGATTTCAAATTCCTTCTACACTCCTGCCAAGTACTATCTGTGTGACCTTGGGCAAAACAGTTGATATCTCTGTGTCCCCAGACAGTTTTCCAAGACTAGAAATCATAAATCAATTTAAAATTGAAGAAAAAAATATTTTACAAACATAATTTTGTGGAAGGGTTTGGTATATCCAAGTCCATTCTATGTCTTTTTGAAGGGCTGATAGTGTTATACTTATCTGAATATGTTTAATTTCATATAACAGGTAGAAAATTCAATTAAACATTTACAAATAACATACTATGCAGAGTTTACTACTCTTGACATTGGGAAATACAAAAATGTATAAAACAAATTCCTTATGTTTAAAGAGATTATTGTTATTTTATTACAATGATCAATAATGACATTATTAACAATTATTACTGATAAGAATGAAAATAGTTATTTATGTGATTCTCAACATGACCTCATTTGAATGTCACAACTCTGTAAGATTTTATTATTACTGATGGTGTGATCTCTGGTGTGTAAAAGATGAAGCAAATCCAATTACTATCTCAAGACTCAGTAGTGTCAGATGTAGGATTTGAACTTAATTCCAGGTCTAACACATGGAATTGATAATGTCTAATACAAATGTCATGTTGAAAAATAGAAAAGGTACAAAGGAAGAATTGGGAAAGATCCAGGTAAGTAACTCTCATTTCCTGCTATAGGATTAGGGAAAGCATTCTGGAGGACATGACATGGAACTAAACCTTGAAGAAACCTTTGATTTCAACACAAAGAGACAGAAAAGGGAGATAGAAGGGAAGAATTGTATTCTAGAAACTAGAATTGATGAGAACAAATGCACTGAATTGTAAAGGACTGCAGTCAAATTATGAAGAAGACCCTTAATGGCAAGTTATGGACTTTGCATTTGATATTGTAGCTAATGAGGGATCTTTGAAAGTTTATGTTGTCATTTTATTTGGTGGTTGTAGGGAAAAGGAAATCTTTAGTTCAAATAAAGTTGAAATGCTTTCACTGATAGCTATTATATGTACAAATCTCTGTTTGTAATATGGTACTTATCCCAACCACCTACCCCATTTGTTTTTTAGACTACCTATTTGAAAAACAACAAAAAATCATTAAGAAATAACTGTTCTAAAGTATTTTTTCTAATCTGAATGAGAAATGCTTATATACTTAAGTTTTTATTTAGATATTATTCAAAAGTAATAAATGGCAATGGCATCATTTTACATCAATCTTATGAAGGACAAAACCCTTAATTTCTAAAGGGAGAAACCTGTTTATTCCAGGAAAGACTTCTCAAAAAATGATTAGGTAAATGAATGAACAAAGAATAGGATGAGGTCATTAATTATTTTGATTAGTGGGTTCCCTTTTTACAAGGTAGAAAAAAATCTTTCTATGGACTGTTTGAAAAGAGATTAAATAGTTTTGGGGAAACTATTTTCCAAAACACACAAATAAATAAGTGATTATTTGGTTGGTTTCACAAATCAAAACTATGAAATGAACTTACATTTGAATTCTTCTTCTATGTTTCTCTTTTAATATTTTGTCCTTTATTAAGAATATTACAAATTATAAGTGAAAATGACATATCAAAGAATTTTTCAAAGAGAGAAGGAAATGTATTTTTCTTTTTTGTATTTTTTATTTTTTTCTCTACAATGAGAGATTTTTAGAATTAGAATTATTTAATCAATATATTTGTCTTTGACTGTCATATGCCCAAAATTCAGGGTACTGGCTTTTGAGAGATGAGACAGAAGTGAGCTAAGCTTTTGTCTCAACAAATAATTACCATTTATCTACTTTTATCCTTTCCCACTCCATGTATTCCAACTACCTAAGCAAAATCTCCCTAATTTCCACTAGTTGCCTTACAAAATTGAAGCCTGAGCCAAAGAAGTCTATGAGTTAGAAGGAGAAAAAAGGTAGAACCTAGAGTTTATTTATACAGCACCTCCTGATGTCCTTAACTGAGTACAAAGGTGATCCAACAGTCTTAGTGTAGTTTTAAGTTGTAACCCTTTAAGACTGAGCTAAAACATTGGGGGCACCTATACATCTTTGACTTAATGGATCATTTTGAATGTAGATACTTTCTTTCTAGAGTGTAGAAAGATATTATAATTACAATTTTAACAAAATCCTGTTACTGCAAAAGTATTTTGTTTGGAAGTCCTTCATAATGGAGTTTCTACATGTGTTGAGGAAATGACATATGTGTAAGACTGACTAAAACTTTTCCTCTGAGATCTTCAGTGGCAAATTGGCTAACAAGCCAAAAAGAAGGAAATTAGAAAAAAGAGGAGAAAGTCCAGCAGTCTTGTGCAGGGAAGCCAAAGAGAAACAGGAAGACAGTGGAAGGGCAAGTCTAGGAAATAATTTTTTTATAAATAAAATATTCAAAAAATCCAAATTTAACTTAGATGCTATTAAAAAATCTTCTTGTGTAATGATTTATGATCTAGCTTTAAGTGAATATTTTAGGTTATCATAAAAATAGATGCTAAAGGCATTATCATTAATCCTTAATTCTGAAAAAATAAACTAGTTTGATTTAGTGAAAAGTCTGAATTATAGACATTTTAAAAAAAGAAAAGTAGTTTTATTATGTTTAAGTAGAGTATATATTATGAACTAAGATATCAATGGTTTCTAATAAGATAAATGAGGTAAGTTAATGAAAAATTATAATTCACAATAGGATTAGATTACATAGTAATGAATGGTAAGAATAAAGGTCCTTTTAATATTTGAGAATTCATTTCTAGAACTAGAAGTGGAAATTAAATTGAAATAATTCTTAATTTTGTTCATCTACTAGTTAGAAAAGCCAACTTTTCTTAGATTGTATTCTTCATAAAGTAATACCTCCATTAATGAAGAGGATGCATGCCTCCATTTTTTTTTTGTCAAAAGCTTCATAACCAGAAGTAGAAATAATAGAAGAGGCATTCTGGTGGGTAAGATAAGGAAGGTTATGGTCTGAAGAGTCACTCAGAACCATTTAATATAACATCAATGCAACAGAGAAAAGTAATATATACATATATAGTTTATATATTACATTTTCATGTGTGTGCAGATCTATATTTATCTATATCCATAGAACTACTTGCATATATAGGTACATAAGGAATATGTACATGTATGGATTACATTCTAGATGCTTCCAAATATTTACATGTGTATGCATATTTATAAATGGGAAAAAGCAGTGATTTAATTAAGAGTGAGGAGAAAAAGACAAGAGCTCTCACGGATGCTCAAAGGAAAAAAAGAGGAGGTCCATAGGAAGGCGATCTATTTCTTAGCATAGGAAAGTCTATGGATTCTAGATGAAATATTTGATGAAGAATTATAGGTTCCTCCTTCCTTCAAAGTCCTTAGGACTAAGTTTCCAGCAGACTAAACCATTCTCACCAGCTATGTAGGACCAATTTATATCAAAGGTTAGTTTCCTTATTACTTGAGAAGGAAAAACCACACCACAGGTCACTCTCACAACCTGGCAAAACAAAAAAATCACCTTTCTTTATCTTCTAATAATTGACAGCTCTTTAAAATTTTACTTCCCTGTTCTAAATTGAGCTTTAATTTTTTATTGCTATGAAGATAAATATTAATCCTTCTAGAGTTCCCTAATTTATCACTTGTACATATGATATGATTTTTGGTGGGGAGGGGTAATGATGTGGTTAGGGTCTATGCTTTCATCAACCCCCATGTAACAGTTATTTGTCTCTCTGGCTCAGGGGTATGCTACTAAATTTTTGATTGCCTCTCCAAGAAAAAAGAAGTTTATTCCCAAACCATTTGCATAATTAATCTACATTATTAACATTTTCTTCATCACTTCCTTAAATCTAGACAATCAACAAAACAATAAGTCAGGTTTTAACTTGTAGCATTGGTCAATTTCTGAGGTATAAATATTCACATTCAAAATTTAACAACTGACCCTCCCAGTTAAGAAAATGACTAACCTCAAAGATACAATTGAAAAATCTCAAAATATATTGGATTCCTTGGACAGCATGCTTATTGTAGTTGGATATAGATATTCTAAAATATACAGTATGTTAAATTTAAACATAGGCTCAAAAATCATTGTAATATTCATAAGACTCTAAAAACACAGAAAAAAGTATTAAATACTGAGCATAGATAATGACATAACAAACTCAGAATTACTGGCATCCCTGAGAATTTTGAAAATATGGTAATCTTGAGAGTAGGAAATCACTAAATCACATTTTCTAGAACTGGTTAAATTAGAGAAATACAACTAGAAAGAATGCATAGTATGCCCACAAGGAATAAAATTTATTCTGTCAAGTCACATCATAGTTAAATTCCAAACAAACAAAGATAATATTTTTCATTACAAGCTGTCAGAAAAAAATGAAGAAATCACTTACGAAGGATATTCAATTAATATTACAGTAGACTATTCAAGTAGGGCAAGGAATAAACACAGAAAGTGGAATTAAAATGTATACAAATTAAGAAGCATTGCCCAAGAACACAGAATAATCTGTCCAGTAAACTACAGCTAGCATCATGAAAGCAGGACATGAGAACATTAGAAACAGACAGATTTTAGAAAAATTTCAAGAGAACTATCAACTTTAAGGAATCTTCTGACAAATCACCTACCAGTCACCACCACCCCAACTCGAAGCCTTAATAATTTTATATTAAAAGTAACTAATATTTCTATAACACTAAGGTTTTCAAAGAATTTTTGATAGAGCAGTTCTATAAAGTGAATGATATTATCCTAATTTTGCATTTAGTGAAACTTAACCTGAGAGTGATTAGATGGCTTGTCCAAGGTATCATGGCTCTATTGGCACTTGTGGACAAATTTGAATTCAGTTTTTCTTGACTGCCAGTCTAGCACTCTATCCACAGTGTCACTTTTAATATTTTCTTTAAAACAAAGAAGACAGAACAGTTGCTAACATAATGTGCAAAGTCCCTATCCATTGTATTGATTCCATGAATAAAGGCTTCAGTGGAGTGTTTCAGAGAAGTTAAGGGAATGGGTTAACTAAATTGTGAAAAGGAAAGCTCAGATTAATTGTAAAAGGAAATTGCTCTCTTTGATAAAGTGGAACTTCAAGATAAAATAATTTAAATAATATGATTGGAGGAGCATTCATGGATTCCCCTCAGTGATTCAGATTTTAATCTGTTTGTGCATGCCTATCCTTAAGAAGTTTTTTACCAGAAATCTTCTACAAGCTTATTAGAAGAGATCCAACCAATATGCCAGTTCCCTTTTTACTTTCTGACAATCAAAAGATAAAAATTAAATACATGATAAATTCATCCTTTTTTGTCAGATGACCCATACACCTTCTTTTCCTCTCATACAGATTTTGGTGATTCCTTTGACTCTTGTTCTTCAGTTTCTGCTTAGTTATATTTTAGACTGCTCACAGCCACTTACTTTTTAATTTCTCAAAAAAGCTATCTTCTACTTCTTTAGAGGAAAATATATTTATTCAGAGTCTCAAAAGTTTTAATTCTTAGTATACATTGTCCTATGTTGGAATTACTTTACCAATATTACAGCAGAAATAAAAGTAGGAAAAATGGGACTGTGGGACATTTTGTTTGTTTATTTTATGGGTTGCCAGGGTCAGAAAAATTATTTACCAGGTACCCAGGCTAATGTCAATGTGTTTCTCATACTTAGCCATGTCAGTCTTCAGAGAATAGACAAGGACAAAGCTTTTCCAGCATGGTAGAAACTTTGAGAATTTATGCTCTGTTGATACAGCCTTTGAAAACCTCAGGTCACCTCCAAGACATGATAAAGCAATAGAGCACTAAATCAAAACCGTATGGAGAATCAGACTTAAATGTATATAAAATTAATACTTATGCTGCATACAATCTGTGTGACTTTCATACAGCATATGACTATGTGCAAGTTACCATCTCCAGGACTCAGTTTCCTCATCTAAATCCGTTTAATGGAAAGTTTGTGCTAGATGACTTCAAATGATTACTTTTCAGTCCTAAATGTAAGATTGTATATTCTGTAGCAGTCATCTATCAATCAAGCAAGCATTTTAAGCACCTACTGTGTGCTTGCATTGTGCTAGGCACCAAGGATATGAAGCCAAAAACATTATATAGTCCCTCTCCTGAGGAGACATAGTAGTTATTGTATTTCAGTCATGTCCATTGTTTCCAGGTTTTATATGATGTTTCCTTTGCAAAGGTACTGAAGAGGTTTGCAATTTTCTTCTCCAGTGGATTAAGGGAAGCAGAAGTTAAGTGACTTATCCAGGGTAAGTGTCTGAGGTCATATTTGAACTCAGATCTTCCTGACTTCAGGACCAGTACTCTATTCACTAAGTCATCTAGCCTTCTCTGGAAACATATATGTACACATGTAGAGGTATACAAAATATATAAAAATTAAATAAAGAATAATTTCAGGGGGGACTCACTAGAAGTTGAGGGATCAGAAAATCCATCAGGAAAGAGGTGGATCTGGAGCTGAGTTTTGAAGGAAGCTCATTTTTCTAAGACAAAATGTGAAAGGATGCATGGTGAGATATCATGTGCAAATATATAAGGGCAAGAGAAGGGATGTCAGATATGAAGAATAGAAAGAAATCCAGTCTAACTGAACTGAATGGAACTGACATCTAATCAGACTGGAAAGATAGGTTGAAGCCAGGTTATGGAAGATTTGAAGTCTCAAACAGAGTATTTGATCCTGGTGGAGTTGTTGTGTTTCAGTCCATTCAGTTGTATCTGACTCTTTGCAACCCTACTTGCAGTTGGTTTTCTTGGCAGAGATACTGGAGTGATTTTCCATTTCCTTCTCTACTTCATGGAAATAGGAAGTCATTAGAGTTTATTGAGCAGGGGCAATGAATGGTCAGAAATATGATTTGGAAATGTCCTTTTTGAAGTTCTGTAGGGAAGGGAAAAAGGAGAGTCTTGAGGCAGAGTGATTATTTAGGAAGCTCTTACAGTAGTCCAGGCAAGAATTAATGATGGCTTAAACCAAACTGATGGCTATGTGATTAGAGAAAAAGTGTATGCAAGAGATGTGCCAATGTTTAGATAATGAAAAATAAATTAGAATGGCAATGTTTAGATATTAGGGTAAAGGACAGGGAGGAGACAAGATTTATTCGATTTTGAAAAATATGGAAAGTATTAAAGGGATCTTGACTGTTCTAAAAATGTTACTCAGTTCCTTTTTTAAAAAATCAGGTAGGGGGCAGCTGAGTAACTCAGTGGATTGAGAGCCAGGCCTAGAGATGGGAAACCCTAGGTTCAAATCTGGTCTCAGACACTTCCCAGCTGTGTGACCCTGGGCAAGTCACTTGACCCCCATTGCCTAACCCTTACCACTCTTCTGCCTTGGAACCAATGCACAGTATTGATTCCAAGATGAAAAGTCAGGGCTTTAAAAAAATCAGGTAAACAAGATGTTTCTAATTTGATATACTTTGTATTAACACCAGAAGGACCAGACACATCAAGTAATGCAACACTTTAAGAAAAATGTTTAATAGGGGGCAGTTAGGTGGTTTATTGGATTGAGAACCAAGCCCAAAGATAGGAAGTCCTGAGTTCAAAGCTGGCCTCAGACACTTCCTATCTGTTTGACCCTCAGCAAGTCACTTAACTCTCATTGCCTAGCCCTTACCACTCTTCTGCCTTGGAACCAATACACAGCATTGATTTTAAAATGGAAGGTAAAAATCTCATATAATTCATCATAATTTCTCCTCTATGAAAGTGCACCTCAAATACAAATTATTTAAAGGAGATATACTTTTTCTTCAAAATAAATTATTTTGTTCTGCTCTCTCTTCTTTAAAAAAAAGTATCCTGTATCAATAGTCAAGACTTGGTCTTTTACAGCATTCTTACATTATGAATCCTTATAGCATTTGCTATGGAAAAACCAGTGAACTAGGTCCTGAGGCTACAAGCACCAAAGGAAAAGCAATGCCTGCAAAAGGGAAAGGTTGAAAAAGGTTGTCTCACATGTGACATAATTATTATCTCTTCTGCAATTAGAGTCAGACTTAGATTCAAGAAGTCCTGGGTTCTCTGTGTCACCCTAGACAAGTCACCTTCTCTCTCAATATCCTCAAGTTAATTAATATCTTCCCAATTTACCATACCATAAATTGCTCAACCATAGCTGATCAACATCTGTAGAGGGAATTTCCTCATTGGAAGTTCATACACTGATGTAATTAGAGATAAGAAGGTGAGTAAAGCTAAGAGACAGGATTTTATTACATTAGGCACTACCCTCTGAATACATACATAAACAAGTGGATGGAAAGAGAGGCAAGACAGTGGTTTCAGTATGTAATCCCTATGCACTGCCAAAAAGTTGCCATTCTACTCCATTGTCTCTGAATGACAGAGAATTTTAAAAAAATATTTTCTGTATTTTAAAATGAATATAAAACATCACTGTGAGCAACTCCTTTCCGATTAATGATAATGATTGAGTACTCTACTTAGTATGGATTTTTGTAAGATACGTTGTCATAGAAAAAGTTACAGTACAAAATTAACTTCCTGGACATTTTTCCAAGGTTGCTAGACTAGAGTTGAATTGCATTCCCAAATGTGTATGATTCTAAAACAAATATTTTGAGAGCCTATAAAAATGAAAATTTCTTTTGTTTTCCATTTCAGTTATTAGAGGAATTTTTTCTTAATTTCTCTTCATTAAATATAATTATTTCCTTTTTCTCTTTTGATTTGGATCCAAGATTTAATTGTGGTAGGATATCCTTCCTGAAAACAAATTTTAAAAAAGTTCTCTTCTGAGGAATATTAGCAGTTGTTTTTTTACTTAAACACTTTAGACAGTTGCCTGGGGGCACTGAATTTAATGATTTGCCAAGGGTTACAATAACCTTACTAAAGTCAGCACTTGAACCCAGGTTGAGTTCCTTCCAACTTCTATTTCTTATACCCCAATTTTTTTCCTTTTAATGTTTTAGCAAAATATAAAATGGCTTAGATAAGGACATTGCTTTTTAACCAACGGTGCCATTCTTTAGAGTATTATATTAGTATTATAGGGTCAGTTAACTAGCCCATTAAGAGATGTGTAGAAATTAAATTGATCTAGCCCCTCCTTTCATCTGCTGAAAATCTGAAGATCAGAAAAATCTCCCATAAAACTCCTTAAAAAGCATTTGATCCTTGTTGCTCACTGTGTGAGAGCACTTCTATAAAAGCTCTTGCACATTGAACATAGATGTTGATAAAGATTTTGCTTTGGATTCTGAGGTCCACACATAATTATACCTAGTGGGAATCAAAATAACCTGTTTCCTGTAAAAAAGAAAACACTATTTCAATTGACTCTGGTGGCACTGAGTAGAGATTTTGCTAGTGTTTATCTAGATGATCTTCTCTTTGACACATAACCACTTAAAAATACCCTGTATGGCCAAATGCCTCCTTCTTTTTTGGAGGGAGCAATGGAGATTTTTGTGGTTCAAAGAACTTCCCTCTTTTAAGGCAGTTATTTTGGTACTCTGTGCCTCAAAAAGGGGATCTCTAGATTAAAGTGAGATGATGAAACTTTGTGAATAGTATGCTAGCTTGAAAAGGAACAATGTGCTGGGCAAATTGCTTTAAACACTTTGAAATAAAAATCTCTCACTTGAGAAAGGGCTGCTGAGCAAAGATGCTGAATTAATTGTTCAGGGTTCAAAATGATTTGTGAGTAATTGTAGAATGATGGCAATTAAATTTCACTTTCTACCAACCAGGCAGCAGTTCCTGCCTCTTGCTTTAGAGAGACTAAACATTTTTGCCGATTAGCAAACCTCTGTAATCTATTTGAATGTACAGGTGACATCTCTCTTTGAGACTTCAGGACCCTGGGACCTCTGGGAGATGTGCTGTGTCATAAACTTGAATGATGAAAAGGCAATAGGCCTCCTTCAGACTCTAATTGGAACCACTCTAAGCAGCTCAAGAATTGAGCAACCCTTTATTATTCCATCCAGCTTGCTTTTTTCTACATTCACAAATCATTTATCAGTACCGTTTAGAAAATAAAAAAAAAATGATAATAAGAGCTAAGATATTTGGCACAAACCCTTTGGTTTGTTATCCAAGGGTTTTGTGTATAGTTACAAAAGTACAAGGGATGAAGTCATACCCTGGAGCTGGTGCAAAAGGGAGCTCTCTCTTCAGTTCTGGCTGAATTCCCAGGTTTTCTGCCAGTGTGGTCCTACCGGAATCTGTCACAGTGCTTTCTGTCACAGTTATAAAATACTTTCGGAGAAACATAAAGTTTTTATGAGAAGAATACTAAAAGAGATGACTTATTATAAGGCAGGGGGCTAATATTTTCACTCTTAGACTGACTTCAGGGGTAAGGGGTGAAGGGCCAGGAAAAAAAAAAAGACACATCTTTAATTTCTTGCTGCTTCTCTTCCTTCAAAATAGACACTTAGAAAAGCGGTACCAGGAGACATTAAGGGAATTATCACTATTGAAGTCCTTTCTATTTCAACCAGGTCGCTGCCTATATCATTATTGTTTTTAAAAATGAGTATAATTGCTTTGAAAACAGAATGCTGTCTTCAATTGATTTTTGCCCTTTTCATGGAATATTTACTTTGAACTGCCTAATGCAAAATGTCAACTGAGGTTTAGAGTCCTTTCTGAAGAATGGGGATATGAGAATGCTAAGACTGTGAGCTGTCAAAAACTATTTTAAGCGCCCTGGTTCACCCAGTAAATGTCGTTAGTTAAATTGAATTTGGAGGATTTCTCCTCTTCCCCCTACCCTTTGTGATGAACTGAGAATGATTATTATACCTATGATACTCCTGACTTTCCTTTTTTATAGAAGTCAGGGAGTCTTACTGATCTTGAAGTTTATTAGAGCTTTAAGCTGTCAAGTTATTACTGTCAGTTTCAAGAAAAGAAAGAGTTACTGATGTAAAATTAATTTATTGAATGGAATTGTTTTGCCCCCAGGGAATAACATCACCATTTAATTTAATTTCTCCCATCATATTGTCTCATTTGCAGAGGAAAAAATAACTTTCCTTTTTAACAGAATAAAGTGCATTACACTGAATGGTGAACTTGTCCTTAGAGGCTTTTCTTGTTTTAAATTATCAGTTGTCATAACAACATGATATTCAATGCAGTGACTCTTACCAGATGAATTTGGGAAACATTGAATTATACAGGGAGTCAAGTTAAGAACTTGGACAGGTAGAATAGGGTATATGAAAGCAAAGAATGTCTTTGAAGCTGCCTTGAGGAATCTAGATAGCAGTTAGTGTGACAGACCTTCAGTCATGAAAACCAGAGTTCAAATCTGGCCTCAGATACTCACTAGCTTTATGACCCTGGACAAGTCACTTAACATTTCTTTATTTACTCATCTGTAAAATGGGAATAAAATAGCACATACTTCCCAACATTTTCTTGGGGATCAAATGAGATAATATTTGTAAAGCATTTTGCAAACCTTAAAGCTCTATATTTATGCTAACTTTCTATGTTCTTAGTCATTATAAGTAGGATGGGGTCAGCTTTGTAAAGGTTTTACTTCCCTTTCAGAACCTAAGAGGATCTAGTAGACAAATTATTTACTCAAAGATATTAGTTAAATTCCCTCTAAACCCCACAAAAATCATGTCCTGGTTGTTGATAATATTATCTGTATTTGCCAAGAGACATAACTAGACTCTTTCCAATTTTCCCATGATTATAGCAAAAGGACATGAAAAGGCAGAAACAATACTAAGAATTACACAGATTTTAGACCAGTGATTTTGGTATTTTAAATGTGAACTGCTTATCTAGCAGTTAATAGGAGAATATATTGTTTTTTAAAAATAAAATTGATTAATTTAGAGCATTTTTCCAGGATTGTAAAAATCATGTTCTTTCCCTCCCCTCCCCCCAACTCCCTCCCATATCTGGTGCACAATTCTAGTGGGTTTTACTTGTGTCTTTAGTCAAGACCCATTTCCATATTATTGATATTTGCACTTGGGTAATCATTTATGGTTTATAACCCCAATCATATCCCCATTGATCCATGTGATCAAGAAGTTGTTTTTCTTCTGTATTTCTGCTCCCACAGATTTTCCTCTGAATGTGGATAGCGTTCTTTCTCATAAGACCTTCAGAATTGTCCTGGATCATTACATTGTTGATGGTAGAGAAGTCCATTACATTCGATTGTACCACAGTGTGTCAGTCTCTTTGTATAATGTTCTCCTGGTTCTGTTCCTTTCACTCTGCATCAATTCCTGGAGGTTGTTCCAGTTGTAATATTTATTGGGAAAGGAAATGGGATTGGAAAAATAGAGGATAATGGGAGGTTTGTATGGGGTATGGAGGAGTTAAGGGGAAAGAGGGAATATTGCTTGGTGATGCAAGGGAGGGAGATGCCCCCTGCTGAGAGGAAACGGCAGGGGTCAAATAAGGACTATTTGTTGTAGAATGACTAAACTGAAGTTCAGCTTCCTCTACGACAAGAAAAGATAGTCCACGTATCTGACTGCAAATTCAAATAATATAAAGTTTAATAACCAGTTGGGATTGGAGTTTTTCTCAGCTTCAGACCTGAGGCCAGGCCCCAGAGGCTGGCGGAGGGTTCTCCCACTCCCATCTACTCTATATCAGTCCAGTTTTGTCTTTTTAAAATCTTAGCAGTAGACAGAAAGCAAACAAGAACAGATCTGACCTTCAGAAGCCTGTGTCTTCCAGCTGAACCAAGAAGAGCATGCCACTCCAGATGGGGCTGAACAAGCTCTTCCCTCCTCCTACACCAGGAAGCCAGTCCCACATGGCAGGAAGGGAGTGCTAGTCAGAAGTCCCAACTGCCACACCCAGTTGACCCCTTTCCCCACAAACTGTCAGTCTTGTTTCCTTTCCACACAGTTCATGTGGAATTCCTCCAGATTATTGTTTCCTTGAGCACAATAGCATTCCATCACCGACAGTTACCACAATTTGCTCAGCCATTCCCCAATTGAAGACATTCACTCATTTTCCAATTTTTTTTGCCACTACAAAAAACACAGCTATAAATATTTTTGTATAAGTCATTTTTCTTATTATCTCTTTAGAGTAGAAACCCAGCAGTGCTATAGGTGGATCTAAGGGTAGCAAGCCTTTTAGTGCCCTTTGAGCACAGTTCCAAATTGCCTTCCAGAATGTCTGGATCAATTCACAACTCCACCAGGAATGCATTAATGCCCCAATTTTGCCACATCCCCTCCAATATTTATTACTTTCCTTTGCTGTCATGTTAGCCAATATGCTAGGTGTGAGGTGGTAATTCAAAATGCAAAATGATTTGCATTTCTCTGGTTAAAAGAGATTTAGAACATTTTTCATGTGTTTATTGATAGTTTTGATTTCTTAATTTGAAAATTGCCTATTCATGTCCCTTGCCCATTTATCGATTAGGAAATAGCTTGGGGATTATTTTGTACAATTGATTTAGCTCTTTGTACATTTGAGTAATTAGAGCTTTGTCAGTGGTTTTTGTTATGAAGGTTTTTCCCAATTTGTTGCTTTCTTTCTAATTCTGGTTGAATTGGTTTTGTTTGTACAAAACCTTTTTAATTTAATGTAATCAAAATGATTTATTTTACATTTTGTAATTTTTTTCTAACTCTTTCTCTGTCTTAAAATCTTTACTTTCCCGAAGATCTGACAAGTACACTATTTTGTGTTCACCTAATTTACTTATGGTTTCCTTCTTTATATTAAAATCATTCACCCATTCTGAGTTTATCTTGTTGTAGGGTGTGAGGTGTTGATCCAAACCTAATCTCTCTTATATTGTCTTCCAATTTTGCCAACAGCTTTTGTAAAATAGTGGATTTTTGTCCCAAAATCTTTGATCTTTGGGATTATCATAGACTGTCTTGCTGAGGTCACTCAACCCAAATCTATTCCACTGATCCTCCCTTATGTCTCTTAGCCAGTACTATATTGTTTGGGTGACCACTGCTTCATAGTATAGTTTGAGGTCTGGTACTGCTAAACTACCTTCCTTCATATTTTTTTTCAGTATTTCCCTTGATATTCTTGATTTTTTTGTTCTTCCAAATGAACTTTGTTATAGTCTCCTAATTCAGTAAAAAAATTTTTTTCTTGGTTGTTTAATGGGTATGGCACTAAATAAGTAAATTAGTTTGGGTAGGATTGTCTTTTTTATTATTTTTGCTCATCCTACCCATGAACAATTAATGTTTTTCCAATTATTTTTAAATGTGTGGAGAGTGTTTTGTAGTTGTGTTCAAATAGTTCCTGTGTTTGTCTCAACAGATAGATTCCTAAGTATTTTATATTGTCTAGGATAATTTTAAAGGGAATTTCCCATTCTAACTCTTGCTGCTGAAATGTGTTGGAAATATATAGAAATGCTAATGATTGATATGAGTTTATTTTGTAACCTGCAACTTTGCTAAAGTTGTTGATTATTTCCTCTAGCTTTTTGTTGGATTCTCTAGGATTCTTTAAGTAGACCATCATATCATCTGCAAAGAGTGATAGCTTGGTCTCCTCATCACCTATTTTAATACTTCAATATCTTTTTCTTCTCTAATTGCCACTGCTAGTATTTCTAGTACAATGTTAACTAATAGAGGTGATAATGGGGATCCTTGTTTCACTCCTGATCTTATGGGGAAGGCTTCTAATATATCCCCATTGAAGATGGTACTTGATGATGGTTTTAGATATATACTGTTTACTATTCTTTGCAAAGGCCCTTCTATTCATATACTTTCTAATGTTTTCAATAGGAATGAGTGTTGTATTTTTCAAAGACTTTTTCTATATCAATTGAGATAATCATGTGATTTTTGTTGGTTTGCTTGTTGATATGGTCAATTATGTGGATGCTTTTCCTAATATTAAACCATTCTTGCATTCTTGGTATAAATCCAACCTAATCATAACAAATGACTCTCATGATCAGTTCCTGGATACTTTTTGTTAATATTCAATTAAAATTTTTTCATCTATATACATTAAAGAGATTGGTCTATAGTTTTCTTTCATTGTTTTTGACCTGCTTGGCTTTGGAATTGTAAACCTTAAAATTTCTTAGACTTATAAATGTTGGAAATTTCACCATTGGGAAATTTCATACTTGAAAAATTTCCTACTGATAGTCTATTGGAATGTGAACCCCCTTGGCATGGGAGGGTCTTTCTCCTCCCTACTTAAGATTACTTTAGGACAGAAACCTTTTGCTGAACAATGGTAAGGGCTTTGACCTATGCTTAAGCATAGAACAGGAAGTTCTTTGAGTCATGATTGATTTTAGAATTGATACAATAGAGATACTTGGAATGACAGAACCAGGTCTTGGAACTTCCAATCTCCACCCTACTCAGGGTAACAGGATTTAGGAAGGGCTGCAGCAAAATGATCAAGATTTAATTATTTGAGAATATGACCTTCAACAGACATGTGCAAAGCCACAGACCTCTGGGAGGTCCTGGGTTAAGCTAGAGCCACCATTGGCACAGGGAAGACATGGACAGTGATTGATAGATGTGAGAACTGAGGGGAGGGAACTGAAATGGTTTCCTTAAAGATAGAGGCTTCTGAGGACTGAGGGGTGGTTGGAGAGGTTTTGCTCTGAGAGGTTGTGCTCTGAGAAGCTTGCTCTGAAGAAAGCTGGAGGTGGAGGCCCCTGAGACTGTTTCTCCATTTTGGTCACATGAGTGATAGGGACTGATCTCTTTTCTTGCCTCAGCTATCTAAGGGCTTGGGCCTTTTGGCCCAGCCTAAACAGAGGAGGTATTTAAGCCCTATTCCCTTCTCTCCATTTTCTCTCTCTCTCTCTAATACCTTTCTTCCTTCTGTTTGTAATTAAACTCTATAAAAGGTTGACTGCTGACTTGAGTTTTCATTAAGGAATTACATAGCTGAATTCCTTGGCGACCTTAAATTAATATATATCAGTCTTTTAAGTGATTTCCTTGTCACAGAATCAGTACCATATTTATGTCATAGAACAAATTTGTTAGAACTCCTTCTTTGCAAATTATGTCAAATAGTTTGTATAATATTGGGATTAGTTGTACTTTGAAAGTTTGATAGAATTCACTTGCGAATCCAGCAGGCCCTGGGGATTTTTTCTTAGGGAGTTCTTTGATAGCATGTTCAATTTCTTTTTCTGATATGAGGTTATTTAAATATTCTATTTCTTCTTCTGTTAATCTACGCAATTTATATTTTTGTAAATATTCATCCATATCATCTTGATTGCAATTTATTACCATATAAATGGGCAAAATAGTTTTTAATGATTGTCTTAATTTCCTCTCACGGTCTCCCTTTTATCTTGGATACTGTTAATTTGGTTTTCTACTTTCCTTTTTTCATTAGATTGACCAGTACCTTGTCTATTTTATTTGTTTTTGTTTTTTTTTCAAAGTACCAGCTTCTAGTCCCAGGATATAAATTTCACCCTGAGTACTGCTTTGGCTGCATCGCATAGATTTTGAAAGAGTGTCTCATTATTGTCATTTTCTTCAATGAAATTATTTATTACTGCTATTATTTGTTCTTTAACTGATTTTAGAGAATTATATTATTACTTTTCAATTAATTTTTGATTTGCCTCTCCATGTATCCTTGCTAATTAGTATATTTATTGTATTATGATCTTAAAAGGTTGTATTTATTATTTCAGCTTTTTTTGTACTTGTTTGCCAGATTTTTATGCCTGAGTACATGGTCAATCTTTGTGAATGTACCATATGCTGCTGAAAAGAAAGTGTATTCCTTTTTGTTCCCATTTCTTTTTCTCTACATATCTATTAACTCTATTTTTCCTAAGATTTCATTCACATCTCTTACCTCTTTCTTATTTATTTCATGGTTTGATTTATCTAGATCTGATAGAGGAAATCTCAGATCTCCCACTAGTATAGTTTTACTATCTATTTCCTCCTTCAACTCCACTAGTTTCTCCTTTAGAAATTTGGATGCTATACCATTTGGTGAATACATGTGGAGTACTGATATTTCCTCATTGTCTATACTGACTTTTATCAGGATATAATTACCTTCCCTATCTTTTTTGAACAAATCTATTTTTACTTTGGCTTTGTCAGATACCATGATTGCTACTCCTGTCTCCTTTTTCTAAGTTGAGACCCAATAGATTTTGTTCTAGCCTTTGATCTTTATTCTGTGAGTGTCTACCTGCCTCAAGTGTGTTTCTTGTAGACAACATATGTTTGGATTTTGGTTTCTAATCCACTCTTCCCTTTGCTTTTGTTTTATGAATGAGTTCATTCCATTCACATTCAGAGTTATGATAACCATCTCTGTATTTCCCAACATTTTGATAACCTCTCCTAGTTTTGTTCTCACTTTTTTTTTGCTATATCTTTTTAAACCTGTGGTTTGCTTTTAATTGCCCCCCTAATCCCCACCCTTATTATATTTCCCTTTCCACCCCCTGCCTTTTTGTTCTTATTTTTTAGTATCTATTAAGTTTCCTCCACCTCCTTTCTTTCCCTCCTATTTTGTACTCCTTAACCTCACTCCCCCCCCCCATCCATTTTTCCTTTCTCACTTTTCCTGTCAGGTTATATAGAATTCTCTACTCAAATGGATCTAGCTGCTCTTCGCTCTCAGAACAGATTTCACTGAGGGTAAAGTTTCAGTATTTCATATTAGCACTCTCTTCCTCTCCTTCTTATAATAGTATTCTTCCCTCTCCTTCCCATACACCACTTTGTGTGATATATATTATCCTATTTATCTTATTACTTCAAGTTTCTCTTGGTGTCATCTTCTATTCCCTCTTTTTTTATGCATATCATCTTAGACCACTTATTACCCCAATCTTTATCTTGTATGATTCTTCTAATTACAATAATAGTGAATATAATTTTTGAGAATTACAAATAACATGTCCATGTATTAATATGAATAATTTGATCTTATTGAAGCCCTTAAAGAAGAACATTTAAATAAAGAAAAATATTTTCTCCCTTTTCTCTCTCTTTCTTATTTACCTTTTCATGTTTCTCTTTTTTTGTGTGTTTGGATATCAAACTATCCTCTTAGTTCTGGTCTCTTCTTTATAAATACTTGGAAATCTTCTACTTTGTTGAATGCCCAATCTTTCCCCTGGACATATATAGTCAGTTTTGATGGGTAGGTGATCCTCGGTAGAAGACCCAATTCTCTTGCCTTTCTGAATATCGTATTCCAAGCCTCATGGTCCTTTAATGTGGAAGCTCTGCCAGATCTTGTGTGATCCTGATTGTTACTCATTGATATCTGAATCATCTCTTTTTGGCTTCTTGTAAATTTTTTTTTCCTTAGCTTGGGAGCTCTTGACTTTGCCAATTACATTCCTTGGGGTTGTCTTGTGAGAATTTAGTGTAGAGACTGTTCTATGAATTCTTTCAACGTCTATTTTTCCCTCTTATTCAAGAACATCAATTTTTCTTGGATAATTTCTTATAGTATGATGGCAAGGTTTCTGTTTATTTCTGGGTTTTCATGTATATCAATGATTCTCAAATTATCTCTTCTTGACCTGTTTTCTTGGTCAGTCATCTTCTCAGTGAGATATTTCATGTTTCCTTCTATTTTGTCAATGCTTTGATTTTGTTTAATACTTTCTTTTTTGTGAGATCATTAGCTTCCAATTGCCCAATTCTGGTCTTTAAACACTGGTTTTCCATCATAATCTTTTGATTTTCCATTATAATCTTTTGATTTTTTTTCAGTTTGGTCTATCCTGCTTTTCATGGCTGCCAGCTGTTTAATTTTGGCCTCTAATTTATTTATCATTTAATTTGATTTCTGGGCTGCTTTCTCCAATTGGGAATTCCTGTCTTTTAAACTGTTATTTTCTTTTTTTAACTTTTTCCACTTTTCTTGCCAATATTCTTCCATCTTTTCATAAACTCTGATTTAAATTCTTCAAGAACTTGTGGCCAATTTCCATCATTTTTGGAAAGTTTTGATGCATTTATTTGAAGGTCCTCTTCTGCTATTTCCTCTGTAGTCTGGATTTTTCCTCCATAAAAATTATCCAGGGTCAAAGCCTTCTTATTCTTCTTGGTTTGGGGAAGATGACTTTTTGCCATTGCTATGCTGGCTTTTCCTTCCCTTTCCGGTCAGAAGTCTGAGTGAGGAGGGCAGGCTCTCTCTGTATATGGAGTTAAGGAGGTTGGTTTTTGCCTGAGGCCACCACTGGAGACTCCCTGGCTTCTACTGTTTCCAGTCCTTCTCTGTGCTATCTTCCTGCCCAAGGTCTGTGCTCTTTGGCCTATTGTGGTCTCAAGTCTAGCTGCTCTCAGGTTTAGGCCTTTGTAGGTCTTAGTCAGCTGCAAAGGACCTAGATGTTCCCCTGGTTTGCTCACTAATTCTAGCACAAGCTGGCTCTGAATCTAGTTTACTGGCTCTGTTGATGGAGTGGGGAGAAGGTAGATCAGCTCACATTTTGGTGGAAGCTATTTCACCCCCTTATAGTGTGGAAATTCCCAAATCCCACATACCTTCAATGCTGTGGAGTCCCTTTGTTCATATGACTTTGTTTTTGTTTTTGTTTTTCCCTTTTGAGGTAGTCTATATTGGTAAGCATTGAAGAGAGGTAGATTCCTGTATCTAAGTTGCATCCATGTTTACCCAGAAGACCATTTGAATATATTGCTTTAGAAGGTAAACCATATCAACCTTTGCATTGTCACCAAAAATAAACCAGAGTACAGATGGTGGTTGCAACCATGTGGAAGAGTGGAGTGCAGATACTTCTTGGAAAAGCAAAGAAAGGACTTGAGTAGTAGATTTTATTGTATTAAAAAGTAATTAAATATTATTTTGTGGAATACTTGATCATAATAACTGAACTACTGATGAAAAACTTTGTCAAATTAGACCACCATGAAATTATGTGTAGTTTAGTAATAATATAAATTATTGAGAATGACTATGAGGAGAAAATTCTATAAAGGACATAGTAAAACTAGTTATAATTTATAAAGAAAGCACTTGCTATATGCCCAATATTATACAAAGTGCTTTAGAAATTTAGTCTCTATTATTATCCCCATTCTATAGTAGAGGAAATTGAATCAAATCAAACAATGATTATGACCTACTTTGGCTGAATTTGAACTTAGATCTTCCTTTTTTTCAATTTTTTTTCAAATTTATTTATGTTATTTTAATAAAAAATTTCCACATAACTTTTTCAAAGTTATATAATTTATGTTGTCTCCCTCCCTTCTTCCCTTTCCCCCTCCTGTAGCTGACAAGCAAATAAATCTGGGTTATGCATGTATTATCACACATAACATATTTTCCTATTGTTCATTTAATGAGTACTCTTATAAAACCAAAAACTCAAATAAACAAGTGATAAATCATATGTTTACATCTGTATTTCTACTCCAATAGTTCTTTCTCTAGAGGTGGATAGCATAAGTCCTTAGAATTGTCCTGGATCTTTGTATTCATGTTAATAACAAAGTCTATCACAGTTGATCTGAACTTGGGTCTTTCTGACTCTCAACTCTTTGCTCTTTCCATGGAATCACTCCATTGACCTGAACCTTTAGATTAAACCACCATAAATACTGTAGGTATGTCACCTTACATACAAATGTGGAAAAAGGTAAGGATCTGAAAAAATGTGTGAAATAATGGTAAAAAGAAAAAAAAATGAGCAACTAAGTTTGTAGTCCATTCAAAATCATCAAAAATTTATATCATGAATGTTTTTATAGGGAAAAGAATTGGTAGGCAGTAAATATGGTGAACCTCAAACACATCGCAATAAATAAATAAATAAATAAATAATTCTTTACAAGACATTATAAAGACTTATTATTTCAGGGAGCTATCCCTGAATCAATTGTTTAAATGGAGTCCTAGTGTGCACTAGACAGGGCAATGAGCAGAATTAATTAGTAAAAATTTAGAATAAATAATAATGAGAAAATGTATGGCATAGAATTGAAACAATTCAGAATTGATTTATTTAAACAATTAATTCACAATGAAGACTGGGAATTGGACAATGAAAATGCTTTTGACCCTGATTATATAATTAGTTTAAAATAGAAGTTTAAGTATAGCAAATCTTCTGTCAGAACAAAAAGATAAAAAAGGGGAAAAGATTTGCTTATCAAATATTTGACATATTTTCCAATTAGAAAGAGATGGCAGTATAAGCAGTATCAATTCATTAATTCATAAATTCATAAAACAGTATCAATGGAAAGTAAAACAAATTACAAGACATATTGGAAAGAATTATAAATAAAATGAATCTAAAGATATTTAAGAAGAAAAATGAAAGAAAAACAACAAATTTTAGAATGATAGAAGAATATGTAAAGATTCACCATGTCAAAATGTTTTCATCACTTGGACTCTAACTTCTTGGTCCCAGATATGTGCATAATAAGATAAAAATAATAATACTGTTGAATATAATTATTTATCAGAAAAAAGTACCAAATACCTGGAGAGATGCTAGAACCAAAATCTAAGTGTGCTATATATTGTTTCCCTCTCTTACTAGGGTGAATATTTTGATTTCTATTCATATGTTTCTGGGTATTCCCTGTCCTAAAGTGCAGACAGAAATCCCTCCTTGTCTTTCCACTGTGTGATTTTCTTCCATGTCCTTTCATTTTTGGTAATCCACTCAAAGCATGGGAAATCATGTTCTGGTTCTTTTTATTTTCCATTTCAGATGTCATAGATGGACTATCTATTGTTTCTCATTTTCATTGCATGTCAAACTGACTTTCATTACCTGTCTCTTTTTGGCTCTTTTGAGATTGTCCTGCCACTTATGAAAAAGGCAAGAACACTTTCAGATAGGATTGCCCTCCATCCAGCTAGTGTCCTCCATTGGTCCTACCTTATATACTAGGTGAAACATACATAAAAAGGAAAAAAAAATTCTGAAACCTTTAAAATGTTATAGTTATCCAATAACTATATTAGTTATAGATATATTTATAAATATAGCAACCTATATTTCATTATAAGTAAAATTGTATATATATTTATATAATTCCATGTCATAAGAATGCACACATTTCTTTATATATAGCATTTCCACAGGAGATAAAATTCAGTTAACACTTTCAACAAACCCTTATAAAATATCTACTACTATATGAAATGGTTTTGAAGGGCCCAGTCATTTTGTGTGGTGGAGTTTTCTGGGGAGATAAAAAGACAAATTGCATATAATCTCTGTCCTCAAGAAGCTTATGATCTATTAGAAAATGTATACCCATTACCTAGAGAATCTGTGTCATGACAGTTAACTAGGAAGCTGATATAAATGTGGTACACATCATGTATTCACTTATTCATCAAACTGTTAATATGAATACTATTACTTCACAGAGTAAGTAATCTATGCATTTTGAATGCCAATTACATTATAATTTTGGGGAGAGTTTGAGAGATGTTTCTAACTCCTTTTGAAGACAGAGAAAACATTTATGTTTACATTTTTACCCTTGGTCTTTTTCACTGTCCATAATCTGACTCAATTAAGTTTAATTATCTTTAGCTCAAGAGCTCTCTCTCTGATCAGAAATGAATCAGTAGGAATAAGACATAGTAAGGTACAGCATAAAAATTATATCTGTAGTATATTATATAATTATTAGCTCATATTGAAAGTCAATTCTTCTTTATATGCTCTATGATGGTATGATGTGAAATGGTCTCTCTAGTTTGGAAACTGGAGACTCCCTTTGGTTTTCATTATTTTTAATTCTTCAATGATATTAACCAATTGTTGTTACAAGTAGTCAAATAGGCCTGTAAAAATACAGTGTTTTAGATCCCATTGCTGACCAATGGCTACTATATCCAACTCTTTATGATGTGTATCTACTACAACTTTAAGGCAACCCAACTATCCTCCTTACCATATTGATTCATTGCAATTAATCAAGCAGAGAATGTTTATGCCAGC
Source organism: Monodelphis domestica (assembly GCF_027887165.1). Classification (NCBI taxonomy): domain Eukaryota; kingdom Metazoa; phylum Chordata; class Mammalia; order Didelphimorphia; family Didelphidae; genus Monodelphis; species Monodelphis domestica. Next base: position 359,158,114 of record NC_077228.1, read on the forward strand.
AATACTGAAAATCTATGAAAAACTCTTTCCCAATGTTTGGCGGTATGATGGAGCTCTCCATTCCACAGTGGGGGTGATAATGTTACTTGTTTTCTCCTTCAAATTCCAAATTCCCTCCATTCAAAGATCGGTCAGTGAGTGATAGCACATTTCTTATTTCTTTAAGAAGACTAATTTAGGAGGCTAATTTCAAAAGGCAAACTTAATGAGGAATAGAGGCGGGCTGATTTGTTGGAATCAATTTAGTTGAAATTGGTTTGAAGACCTGCTTCAAAGTTGTTAGCAAATTTGACTTCGCAGGACTACAGTAAAGTTAAGATTTCACTAGAAATCCTGGAGAAATTAAATTTAAAAATTTCCTTTGAACTCCAAAAGGGCAAAATCAGGATGAGCAACAGGCCTGGATCTTGAGGGAGATAAAGAATTTCGAAGCTTTTTCATATGGAGGCCCTACACAATCATCTTATTCTTCTCTTTGTCACTAGCATCTCCAGAATACTTAGTATCAATATTTGTGTTTGCTAGTAAGAAAACAATTCTATAATTATTTTCTGCTTATTTTATTCAAGCCATCTGTGGAGGCCTCTGTTTACAAGCTTTGGGAGGGGAACTTGAACTAATGTGAGAGTTGTGGGTGAGGGAAAAAATAAGCATAAGCATTCCTTTGAAATGTTCTTAATAAATTTTTAAATTAATTTCGAGGCTGATAGGTCTCAGGAATCAATTTAAACTATTTAACTCACCATGGAAGAATGAAATTATTTTTTAAAAAGCAAGCTGAACAGTTTCAAGGGCTATGTGCAGAAAGCCTTTAGCAGACAGCAGGAAAGAAAACTACAGGCTTATAATGTGATTATTAGGGTTTTTTCTTCAGCAAAAGTGGTCACTGAAGAGCACTAAGAGCTTCAATTAAAAATGCCATTATCCTTATATGAATAGTTGAGGTTTCAGAAAACTCAGACTCAGTTAAAAGAAACCAACCAACCAGCCAAAGTGAGAAGCTACATAACTGGTTGAATTAATTTCAAGGATGGCATCTGGATTAAAAATCTCACTCATTTTTTGTTGTTGTTTTCAGGCTTTCAGACATGGAGAAGCTATAAATATCAACCGTAGAGCAAAACCTTTAAAATGTGAGTAGTATTTTTATTACTGCTACTAATCTCCTCTTATCTTTTTTGAATGAGTTAAGAATGAAACCATCCTAGGATAAGTCACTATCTTACTATTGTTCCTTTAATATTTTTTGGATTATAACTGGTGGACAAAATAACACTTTTAGAAAAGATTTAATAAAAGTATTGGCATATAAGATCATCTTCTGTAGATGTATTGAAAGCATCTTCAATGCAATTTCAATAACAGATGATAGAGAGGATAAATGCTTCATCCTATCCAACGTGGTTTTGATTTCTTTCTGCTAGATTTCTGTATCTTAAGAGCAGCTTATTCAATATAGCATGGAACTCATGAGAATTTGATATAACGATATCTGCTCAAAATGTTGCTTTTAGCAGAGGCAACTAGGTGGTACAATGGTTAGAGCATTGGGTCAAGAGTCAGGAAGATTTGAGTTCAAATATGACTTCAGACACTTAGTGGTTGTATGACCGTGGGTGAGTCATTTAACCAGTATTCTCAATTATAAAATGAAGAAAATATTTCCAAAATTTACTGTGAGGATCAAATGACATATTTGTAAAAGACCGAGCACAGTATCTGACAGATAGTAGGTATTTAATAAATGCTTCTTTACTTTTTTATTGGTCAATATTATGTTTGGGTCACTGTGTATAACATTTTTGTCTGTGATAAAATTCCAATTCTAGTATAGTTTAATTATTGAAATTTCAAAAGATCTTACATTTTTAGCCAAGATATGTTTTGTTTATTTATAAAGGATAGCAAGATTCTCATGTATAGTATCAAACCAAATTTTATTTTTCATTGTGAACTCAATCATCAATAAAAATTTCAATATACAAAGCTAGCTCATGAATAAGTATTGCTAGCCTCTTGCCTCTTTCTTGATTCTGTAGCTATAAAACAATAATGTATTACATAGTTTCCACTATGCAAGATCAACATCCATTAATATATTTGTCTCATTAAGGACCAATGCTCTAATTTTTGGTAGCCTCCATTTTTGTAAAGAAATGCTAATGGCATTATCATTTGTTCAACACTTTTGTCAACATATGCTAGCAGAGTCTTGTGGTTATCTCCTGTGGAATGCCCCTTGATTCCCCACTTGAATCTCAGATATCCCACAGGCTTTATCTGGAAGTAAATCAATCTTGGTTACAATTAATAAGTCCATCTCAGTGTACCTTTATATATATTTTTATTATTGTTTGATGAAGTGATGTATATTTGTTTCAGAAATATTTCTGCTACATTTAAATTTGTTTATCCTGTTTCCTGATTAACTGTACCAAGTCTCTTCCTGCTTTTTAACAAAAAAAAATTAACTTTTTAATATTAGCTGCTCTGGTTTAATGAGCCCTGAGTCGACATCATACTCATTTTTGTTTGTAACTTTTTATTTTTTGTAACTTTTAAAGAGACACTCTTATCCATTTTAGTTTTCCAAAGCTTTATATTAATAGTTTATTTTTATAAAGGGGAAAAATTCCACCTGAAGACAGCTTTCACATGACTTTTACCTCAACTGTTGTAGGCAAATTGATGAGCTACCTTACTGAAAAAGTAGGATTAACCAATGTTTTTGACACTTTACAAACATGGTTAAATTAGCAAGACTAATTTATTAATTAAAAATTATTTTTTATCCTTCTATCCCCTTTCCTCTCATTCAGTAATATCATCATTCTTATGGGTCCTGTGAAATCCAGTCCAATTCTTTTGCACAGAGCTTTTATTTTCTTCTCTTCTTTATGATTAATACATATTATCTGACATTATTTTACAATTAATATTCCTATTGATACTCTCAACAACACTGTGAGGTAGTTGCTATTCTCATTCTTATTTTATCATTAAGGAAACTGAGGCAGGAAGTAATTGAGAGTGATGGCCAAGGTCACACAACTTGTACTAATATCAGACTTCATTTGGCAAAGGAAATGCCTCATGAAGAGCTGATGTTTACCAAGATTTTATCTTATTTTTTTAAAGATTTATTTATTTATTTAGTCAATTTAGAACATTATTTGTTGGTTACAAGAATCGTATTCTTTCCCTCCTTCCTCTACCTTGACCCTTCCCGTAGCTGACTCACAATTCCACTGGGTATAAAATGTGTCCTTGTTCAAAACCAATTTTAATGTGGTTGATATTTGTACTAGAATGTTCATTTAGAGTCTACATTCCCAATCATATCCCCTTGACCCATGTAATCAAGCAGTTGTTTTTCTTCTGTGTTTCTACTCAATTTTTTTTCTCTAGATGTGGATAGTGTTCTTTCTCATAGATCCCTTGAAGTTGTTCATGATCACTGCATTGTCACTAATGGAGACATCCATTACATTCAGTTGTACCACAGTGTATCAGTCTCTGTGTACAATGTTCTCCTGGTTCTGCTCCTCTCACTCTGCATCACTTCCTGGAGGTTGTTCCAGTCCCTGTTGAATTCCTCCACTTTATAATTCCTATGAGCAAAATAGTATTCCATCACCAACATAGACCACAATTTGTTCATCCATTCCCCAAGTGAATTTTCCAATTTTTTGCCACCACAAAGAACGCAGCTATAAATATTCTTATACAAGTCTTTTTCCTTATTATCTCTTTGGGGTATAAACCCAGCAGTGCTATGGCTGGATGAAAAGCAGACAGTCTTTTATCGCCCTTTGGGCATAGTTCCAAACTGCCCTCCAGAATGGTTGGTTCAATTCACAACTCCACCAGCAATGCATTAATGTCCTGACTTTGCCACATCCCCTCCAGCATTCATTATTTTCTATTGCTGTCATGTTAACCAATCTGCTAGGTGTGATGTGATACCTCAGAGTTGTTTTGATTTGCATCTGTCTGATTATAAGAGATTTAGAACACTTTTTCATGCTCTTATTAATAGTTTTGATTTCTTTAACTGAAAATTGCCTATCCATGTCCCTTGCCCATTTATCAATTGGAGAATGGCTTGGTTTTTTGGTACAATTGATTTAGCTCTTTATAAATGTGAGTAATTAAACCTTTGTCAGAGGTTTTTGTTATGAAGATTGTTTCCCAATTTGTTGCTTCTCTTCTAATTTTGGTTGCATTGGTTTTGTTTGTACAGAAACTTTTTAATTTGATGCATGCAAAATTATTCATTTTACATTTTGTGATTTTTTTCTAGCTCTTGTTTGGTTTTAAAATCTTTCCTTTCCCAAAGATCTGACATGTATACTATTCTGTGTTTACCTAATTTACTTATATTGTTTCCTTCTTTATATTAAAGTCATTCATCCATTCTGAGTTTATCTTCATATAGAGTATGAGATGTTGATCCAAACCTAATCTCTCTCATACTGTCTTCCAATTTTCACAGCAGTTTTTATCAAATAGTGGATTTTGGTCCCAAAATCTGGGATCTTTGGGCTTATCATAGACTGTCTTATTGAGGTCACTTACTCCAAGTCTATTCCACTGATCCTCTTTTCTGTTTCTCAGTCAGTACCAAATTGTGTTGATGACCACTGCTTCATAGTATAGTTTGAGATCTGGGATTGCAAGGCCTCCTTCCTTCACATTTTTTTCCATGATTTCCCTGGATATCCTTGATCTTTTATTCTTCCAATTGAACTTTGTTATGGTTTTTTCTAATTCAATAAAAAAGTTTTTTGGTAGTTCAATGGGTATGGCACTAAATAAGTAAATTAATTTGGGTAGGATTGTCATTTTTATTATTTTGGCTCATCCTTCCCAGGAGCAATTAACATTTTTCCAAATATTGAGATCTAGTTTTAATTGTGTGGAGAGTGTTTTGTAGTTGTGTTCATATACTTCCTATGTTTGTCTCAACAGATAGATTCCCAAGTATTTTATGTTGTCTAGAGTGATTTTAAATGGAATCTCTCTTTCTAATTCTTGCTGCTGAGATATGTTCGAGATATATAGAAATGCTGATGATTTATGTGAGTTTATTTTGTATCCTGCAACTTTGCTAAAGTTGTTGATTATTTTGATTAGTTTTTCAGTTGATTCTCTAGCATTCTCCATGTATACCATCATATCATCTGCAAAGAGTGATAGTTTGGTCTCTTCATTACCAATTTTAATACCTTCAATTTCTTTTTCTTCTTTAATTGCTACTGCTAGTGTTTCTAGTACAATGTTGAATAATAGAGGTGATAATGGGCATCCTTGTTTCACTCCTGATTTTATTGGGAAGCCTTCTAGTTTATCCCCATTGTAGATGATGTTTCCTGATGATTTTAGATAAATACTGTTTATTATTTTTTAGGAAAGGCCCTTCTTTTCCTATACTTTCTAGTGTTTTCAATAGGAATGAGTGTTGTATTTTGTCAAAAGCTTTTTCTGCATCCATTGAGATAATCATGTGATTTTTGTTGGTTTGCTTGTTAATATGGTCAATTATGTGGATGGTTTTCTTAATATTGAACCATCCTTGCATTCCTGGTATAAATCCTACCTGTTCATAGTGAATAACCCTCATGATCACTTGTTGGAGTCTTTTTACTAGTATCCTATTTAAGATTTTTGCATCTATGTTCATTAAGGAGATTGGCCTATAGTGTTCTTTCTCTGTTTTTGACCTGCCTGGCTTTGGAATCAGTACCATATTTGTGTCATAAAAGGAATTTGCTAGAATTTCTTCTTTGCTTATTCTGTCAAATAAGATTTTATCTTATTTTTAAAATTTTAAAATTTTCCCAGACTACATATTAAAACATTTTTAATAATTATTTTCTTACATTTTGTAATAGATGATGTCTCCCTCTCTCCCACTCCTCCCTCTTCCCCAAGACAGCTGATAATATGATATATACTGTACATGCGTTATCATACAATGCACATTTCCATATGCATCATGTGAAGGAAGACTTTTTATTCTAGAAAAAGATTTATGGAGGAAATAAAGTGAAGATTGTATGCTTATCTGGATTTTTAGCAAAATATCAATAAGGTTCTTTTATCCTATTCTTGTAAACAAAGAGAGACAGATAAGAGAGAGACAGAGGGAGTCAGAGAGACAGAAAGAAGGAGAGAGAAAGTGAGACAGAAAGAGCATTATGGTAGAAGAGAATACAGTTAGATAGATTATGAGCTGGTAAAACACCGCCTAAAAATTAGTCATTAATCAATAGTTCCTTACAAAGACCTGCCTCTGACATTAACTATCTACTCTAGATAAGTCACTAAAACTTTGATTGTTCCAGGCAATTCTCTAATATGATAAGTTGAAAAAGAGTTGTCTATCTGCTTCCATGAAGGGAATTCCTTCTCTGATGAGTTCTCTAAACTGAAGAAATCAGATATGTCCATCCAAAAACAACAACAACAAAATAAATAAATAAATAAAGGAGGCAGCTGGGTTGCTTAGTGGATTGAGAGCCAGGCCTTAGAGATGAGAGGTTCTAGGTCCAAGTGTGGCCTCAGACACTTTGCAGCTATGTGACTCTGGGCAAGTCACTTAACCCCCATTGCCTAGCTCTTGCCACTCTTCTGCCTTGGAACCAATGCACAGTAATAATTCCAAGACAGAAGGTAAGAGTTTAAAAAACAAAAACAACAAACAAACAAACCACTGATGACTTAGTTAAAAACCTAGATGCCATTCTTAGGAAATTCTGACATGGCATGAAGCTCACAGGGATAAATAAATCAGCAGACAACTGGCCCCAAATCCAAAATATTCTTTGTAGGTTAGAGCTTTGTTCCAACTTAAATGAGATGAAGCTTAATAGAGATTAACAAAAAGGATTATACTTGAGTTCAGACATAATTTGAAAATAGAAGAGTTATGTTTATGCCAAAATTAATTTGGAAAAATAGAGAATATCTGGGAGCTTTTGGACTCCAAGGTTTATACAAGGTTTATACATTGTATAATGCAATCAAAAAAAAAAACTAACACAATCTTAAACTGTACTAAAAGTAGCATCACATCCAAGAATAAGTTAGTTAGTCTTATCGTACTCTATTTTAGTCAAACTACACTATACAGAAGAAGGCAACCAACATAAAAAGGGTTCAGATTCATGCCATATGAAGTTAAAGTTAAAGTTAAAGGAGATATTTACCTTTAAATAAAAAAAATTGGGGATGGTGTTAGATAGGAAAAGAATAATATTATAATGTGAGTTACTTGAGTACAGGGACAGTTTTTACCCATATTTTTATCCTTAGCTCAAGGACTTTTGTGACTTGGAAAAGAGATTATTGGGTTTGTTCTACTTGACACTGAAGGTCAAAAACAGGAATAATGGAAATTGCAAATAGTCAAATATAGGATTATTGTGAGAAAAAAATTCCTAAATATTAGAACTTTCCAAATGTGGAATAGCCTTATTCTAGAGGTGATATTCCCCCTCATTGAAAGCCTTTAGGCAAAAGAATGATAATTTGGAATATATGCTATGCAAGATTTTTTTCCAGATAAAAGATAGAGGCCACTAAAACCCTTTCTAACCCTGAAAATCTGTGATTTTTTGAGCCAACACTTAAAATTATTCTATGAATTAGGACTGATATCATGATATCTTATTTACAGATGTGGAAGCAAGTTCAGAAAGTTTAGATCATTTGCCTATATCCATTTGTTTCAATATTTATTGGTGTAGTGGAAAGAGTATAAGCTATGGAACTAGAAGGTATGTTCAAATCATGATTATGTTACTTAGCACCTGAGTGATCTTAGGTCACTTAACTACTTTAGGTCTCAGTTTTAAGGGTTGCATTCTGATACAATGATACATGTATAACAAAGTGGAATTGCTTGTCGGCTCCAGGAGTGGGGAGGGAAAGGGTGGAGAATCATGAATCATGTAACCATGGAAAAATATATAAATGAATAGAGAAGTCATTTTTAAAAGAATATATTCCATTATATCAAAGATATCTCCATAGTAGATCTAAGAATCATTTAAGATCCAACATTGCACAATTCCATATAGGTTCCTGAATATAGAATCTCTTCTATAAAAGCACAATCAAGTTCAATCTGAAAAGATCTGTGATTTCATGACTATTATGAACTATCAGGCATGGAAAAATGTGATGCATATCAGAAACACATCTCTGGGAGAGTACTATGGGAACATTAAGAGGTTACCCGACTTGCCCAGTATCATAAAGTCAATTTATGTCAGATGTAGGATTTAAATGCAAATCTTGATGACTCCAAGTATATCCTGCTATCCCTGTACCATGTTGCCTCTCAATTATGAAATACTTATGTAAATGAAATATATAGTTACTTTGATCTCCTCTTTTTACCAAAAGAACTGTCATGGGAATGGGAGTAGGGGCAAAACAGGAATGTTTATTAATGAAGACAAATACCCTACTGTGCTAGTTTCTGAGCTTAAGGTTGATACAAATGAACCCAAGAAGGCATAGAATATTTTGAAAATAAATCTATATGCTCTTGTGACAGTTTGTTCCTAAAGGTATTGTAGAGAACAAGAATAATCTGAAGCTGTTACCACACACAAGTCTAATGTCTAACTTTCCTATTAGTATATTGCAATAAGCAATATCATTCTTATATATTTCTTCTACTTCTTTCCTTCATTATTGTCTATATAATTTTTAACAAGTAAAAATTTAATTGAATAATACATTCTCTTACTATTTTTCTGCTTGATGCAATATCTATTTTAATTGTCCAGAGCTCTTTTTAATTCCAGATTCATTAAAAATTACATCATATATGCACTCATCTATTTCACATATGAAAGGATATATGATTCTCTAGATCAGCTGGAAATAGTCTATTAAATCATACACATACACCTACAAAAAGATAATAGAAAGTTATATAGGCTAACAGCAGAATGAGACAAAGCCTTTCTTGACTATAGCACTACAGGAGAGTCAACTCAACCTCAGCTCTGTTACTGGATGATAGGCATTAAAAATGATTATTCATTTAAGTTTCATTGCAAAACAGAAGGGTATGGGGAATTGTCAAAGATTAGTGAGGCATGTATCTTTGGTAGAAGCTCAGAAATAAATCCAGAGACCCCAGTAATCTGGGGCTATGGCCCAGTTTCCATAGATTCATGAAAACTCTAGAATGTCATTGTACGACTTTGGTTGAATGGAAAAGAGCTAATGTGGATAAAGATAAGGATACAAGGATATATTTTCCCCATAATTAGAACCCATGAAGGCCATCACTACTAATGTGTTGTTCTTTTCTTGCCCAGTGTATTTTGATTCAAATGTCAGAGTAACAAGCTCAAGATAGAGTAACTCTAACAACCATTTTCCCAACCCAGAGGGAAAAAAAGGGACCAATAACTTTTGACTCCATTGTAAGTGAAATCAGGGAACTTGGCAGTACAGAGGAGTGATGCTTAAATAGAGGTGTCAGAAAAAAATGAAAGGTAGGGAAATAATGGATGTTCCCTAAAATTTCTCAAATCATACTAAAGAGCTGACTTTCCATTGTATTCTGGTCTCAGACTCCTAGTCTGGCTATACATTCCCATTTCCATTGCTTTTAAAGTGTTTGGAAAACATCACTGTAAAAGAGAATCTCATTTGCTATTCAAGTTTCTTTATATAAAAAGCTAAAGTCCCTTCTGATTCTCATAGACTGTTATTTTTTGAGCTACTTTCCAAACTCAAACTTTGTATTTAAGGTCTCTGAGGAAGATTACCCATATTCCTTAAGTCTGTGATAGTAAGACTATACATCAGTCTTCTATCAGAGGCTTTATCTTCAAGTCGGGCATAAGTCACAATAGCTCAAAGCAAGGGTTTATTGGAAAGGAATACTTAGAAAAATAGTAAGACAATATTTCTTTCCTAAGCCTGAGGGACATGCTCCCACAAATACACATGGTATTATCAAGGGAGTGGACACACTAAAAGGTCATAAATGAAGAAGCAGATATTTGGGGTGTTGTTCATTCTTCATTTTCAGAAAAGATCAATGCCATCACAAAAATGACTTAAGCATGAGTTGGATATGTAGGGAATACATGTGAGCAAAGCAATTTAAAGAGGGTCAAATTATGTCACTGATGCTTCAGGGCAATTGCTGTTCTCACATTACTGCCAATAATCTTTGTCTGTCAAGTCTCCATGGATTACACCTGTGCTTTAGTCAGTTCAATAATACTGCTTGCTGAGTCAATGTAATTTACTTTCACTTCCTGGACACAGCCACCACTCCCTCCTTCTTCTTACTCAGCTGATACTCTGACCTGCTAGGTACTCTTGAAAAGAATAAGAAATCACATTCTAGAATCAGCAGAATTATGGTTCTGGGGTCTAATGTCTTCCAAAGAGGATCCTAGCTCTAGCTCCTAGCTCAATCAGACTTTTCAATTTCCCTTACAATCTTAAATACATTCTATAAGCACTCTTTAAAGTAACTTTGGAACTCTTAAATTCAAAATCTTTTATCCTCTGTTCAGGAAGTAATATTCTTGAATTTTCCTTTCAGATAGACCTCCTAAAGCTATTTGCTTCTGCTTTAAGATACCATTTCCATTCATGGAGGAGGAGAATGAAATATATGCACAACTTCTTTACTCTATAAAAGGTGTAATTGAAAAGCCAAAAAGTAAGTTTTCAAAGCTTTGTTCTGCCTTCATATCTTTCTCTCTTCTTAAACGACTGACTGCCCATAGTGAGGCCAGCTTGCTTTATATCTGGGCCACAAGGCATATGATTTATCCTCAGGCAATCTGTTTTATTTGGTCTTGTGAATTGTACAATACTCTTTGTAACCCCATTTGGAATTTTCCTGGTTCCACCAATGTTGTATTGTTGTCCTTGTTTTTTCCACATCATCTCCAAAATATATCATTCTGTCCTTTTATCCTTTTAGCCAATTTGATAGGTATTATGTGATATCTCAGCGTTGTTTTGATTTGTACCTGTCTAATCAGCAATGATTTAGAACATTTTCATCTTATCCAAGCACTCATTCTTTGTTCATTTATTTATCACTTATCAGTTAGAAAAAGGCTCATATTCCTATGAATCTGAGAAAGTTCTTAACATATTTTAGATATGAGACCTCTATCTGAGAAAATGTCTATAAAATTTTCCCCCAACTTACTGTTTTCTTTCTCATCTTGGCTACATTAATTTTATCCTTACAAACCATTTTTAAATTAATATATTCAAAATGATCCATCTTACATATCTTTAAATGGTTTTATCTCTTATTTATTTATAAATTCTACTCCTATTCATAAATCAGAGGTAATCTGTTCTCTACTCTTCTAATTTCTTTTGATATCTCCTGTTATGCTTTTGTCATGTATTCATTTTGATCTTATCTTGGTAAATAATGTAAGATATTGGTCTATATCTTATTTCTGCCAGATTGCTTTCTAGTTTTCCCAAAATTTTTTACCAAATAATGAATTCTTATGCCCCAAACTTGGATCTTTACTTTTGCAAAACATCAAATTACTATAATATTTTATAAGATTTTGTTCTGTTCCATTGAACTACTTTCCTATTTCTTAGCCAGTGCTAGGCAGTTTTGATAATTGCTATTTTATAATATAGTTTAAAATCTAGTACTGCTAGATGTCCTTCTTTGAAATTTTTTATTAATTCCTTTGCTATTCTTGACCTTTTGTTTTCCAAATGCAGTTTTGAATTATTTTTATACTTCAATAAGAATTGTTTGGTCATTTAATTGAAAAGACATTGAAAAAGTAGATTTTTCAGGATTATCATTTTAATTACATTGGATCTGTCCACCCATGGACAATTAATATTTCTCCAATTATTGAATCTTACTATTTTTATATCAAAATGTTTTATAATTAAATTTATTTAGTTCCTGGATTTGTTTTGGCAAGCATACTTTCTATGTATTTTATTCTACATATGGTTATTTTAAATGGGGTATCTCTTTGCACATCTTGTAGTCTTTCTGACTTCAGTTAGGTCCGGCATTCTATCCATTGCACCATTAGCTGACCAGTGAGGAATTCGTTATAATGGTTTCAGAACTTGCATATCATCTGACTGAATGACTCTTTTATGTCCATTTATCAAGTGATTGAGAAAAAACTCCCTAAATTGACAAGAACTATCCATATTCATTTCTTTTACTCTTGGCAAATGGGTGGCAAACAAAAGAGGGAATGACTAGATGACACTGTTAAAGCAGGAAAATAAGAAATGATAGGAAGGAAAACATACAAGTGACACCACAAGATTGACTAGATTGAATTGTATTGAACATTACTGAAATTCACCTGAAATGAACTGGGAAAAAAAACACAAAGGCAAAGAGGGATGTTAAAGTGAAATATGCATTTGGAACTCTTAAATTTAGAATCCCTTATACTCTAGATATGTATTAAGGAAATAATATTTTTGAATTTTTCTTCCAGACATGTGCTGATATAGATCTATCTAAGACACAATTTCCAGTCATGAAGGAGGAGATTTATTTTTTTTAAGTTTTACTTTTACTTTTAATTATAACACCTATTGTATAAAATAAGGCAATCTGGAATGAGGAAATATTATAGCTAATAGGAAATACAATTCAGGAATCATATCTGTAACTTCCATAAACTGTATAAGCCCTTACATAAATGACCTCAAATAATGGCATCTTATATGACTAAATTAAAACAAACCCTAAGTGACTCTCTAAGAAACATTTTCAGTTCCACTTATTAGTTGGTTTTACTTAGTGATTAACAAAGCATATATATAGTATATATATATATCCTCTCTTAATTGAAAACTTCGTTCCAGAACAAGAGGGCAAAAAATGACTGGACAAGTGATAGAATCACAGAAGTTAGATAATTTTCATTATATAAAATTTAAGAAATCCTTGCACAAGCCTAATAAGTAAAAATTTCATTGTAAAACAGTAGCTGAGGAAAATCTATGTAATGGTATCCTATGATGAGGTTTTCATATCCAAAATAAAGGAAGAAATTCAAGGTATTCATAATCATCTGAAAAGATGGCCTAAATCATTAATTATTCCCTTTTATTAACCTATACTGTTTCTATGTCTATGTTTCAAAGAAATTAATAAAAGAGGGAAAAGGTATACATTTGTATTTTATGGCAGCTTTTCTGAGTTATACCACACTGGAAACTAAGGGGGTGATCTCCTATTTGGAAATGTCTGAACAAATTTTGTTTTATGACTATAATAGATTGATAATATGAATAAAATGGACTATAATTATTGTATCATAAGAAACAGACAATTTCATGGGAGACTGTGAAGATCTTTCTGAATCAATACAGACAGAAATGAGTAGAACTAGCAGAACAATTTATCCAATATAGACAACATTATGGAGAAAAATAACTTTGAAAGAATTTGGAACTTTTACCAATGTAAAGCCAAACCATTAATCCAAACCTTAAAAGGTTTTTGAACAAATAAAACTAATATAACCAAGATTAGAAGGAAAGCAGTGACTTGGGGAAAAATTTACAGTTTCTCAAATAAAGGTCTCATATCTAAAATATATAGATAATTTTGTTAATTATGTAGGAATACAAAGGTTTCCACAACTGATAAAATGGTCAAAAGATATGAACAGAGTGTTTTGGATGAAGAAATCAAATATATAATATATAATTATATGAAAAGAATGCTCTAAATCCATTCTGGTGAATCTATGGCATGGGTGCTGGAGGGGAACTTTTCCTCTTCCCTTCTCCACAGGCATCTAACTTCACCCATCCCTCTGTCCAGCAGTCCTGTGGGAGCATTTACTCCCTCCCCTGTCTGGGGTAAAGCAGGGGGTTCACATAAGGCTTGAGAGTTGCCTATTGGATAAAATATGAAATCCTCAGTGGAGTATCAAAAACTCCTTTATAATTTGTCAAAAACTCACTTTTAAAAGATTTTTTTCTTATTGCTTTCATTCATGTATTTTATATTCTAACAAAATTTGATTAATAGTTGTTCTCTTGATTTGTTCTATCAGTTAAAATCATCTGTCAAGCCTAGAATACAATTCCCCCTGTCCCAACCATTCAAAATCATCCTTTCTTTCTATAATTAAGGATGTAAGGCCTAGTGGGAAGATAAATGTTCTTAGAAACAAACCCACAATGACACTTAAAAGCTTTTTGATATTTGGTAAGTCTCTCTCTCTCTCCAAGCCTCAGTTTCTTTTTCTGTAAAATGAGGCTTAAGGGCTTTGGAGAGGAAAGATTACAGGATAATCTGCTACTCACTACCAGTGTGGCCTTAGACAAGTCCTCTCATCTCTCTGCTTCTCAGTTTCATTTTACATTTATAAAATGAGAGGAACTTAACAGAAGATTCCTATGATCTATTCCAATTTTACTTGTATATAAGAAATAAAATGGGAAATTGGATCTTAGAGTTCAAGCTGGAAGGAATCTTTTTGGCCATCAAATCTAATTCCCTAGTTTACAGATTGAAAATTGGGGGGCAGAGAAGTAAAGTAATTTCCCCATAGACACTTAATAAATGACTCTGACATCAAATCCAGTGGTTTTCCCACTATACCATCATATTTCTCATCCTAAAAGGAATAGGATACTATACTTGGAATCAGAAAGTAATGGTTTCAAATTCTTCCTCAGACCTTCACTGTCTTTGTGAATGAGCAAATCATTTATTTTATTAAGAACTCAGTTTCCTTGTCTGTAAAATGAGGAGCTTATAGTCAATGACTTCTAAGGTTCTTTCTAGTTTAGGATCTATGATCCTATAAGATAAACATATATATTCATATTAATATAGTGTATTTATTCATGTATTTTCTCCACTCCCCTCTACCCAATTTTGTGAAGAAAATCAAGGATTTTTTTACCCATATAATTCTCTACTTCTCTCCTCCTATCCCCCCAACACTTTCTCTTCCCTGCTTTGAAACAGCAACCACAGCTGCCAGTGCCTCCGGGGCTTTAAACATCAATCAGTTTCACAGCTGGAGGCAGAGTGATCTACAGCAATAAAGCTTAAAGTGCTTTCCTTTCTGATATAATTTGATTCTTCCATTAGTGAACATTTTTTTCCTTCAAAAGCAGAATGTGCTTGATACTGGTCAGGGCAGAAAAAGGGTTAAATTAAAGGCATAGCAAGCCCTTCTCCCCACTAACAGAGGTGAGCAGAGGAGAAAGCAATCCCCACAGTTCATGCTTCTCTCCTTCCTCAGATACCCATCTTCTGATTTCCTACATCAGGGTATTGTGCAATGGTAACTTCAATGGGGCCTAATGAGGCAGCTCTTTGGCATGTGGTCCTAAACTTGTACATTTGGAAAAAGACAGTGGACAATCCAGTAGAAGCTACAGAAACTTCAGCCTTTTCCCCAAAGAAAACATTCTAAAGAGGAAATTCTAAATGTTAATGCCACAACTTTTATCCCTTAAGTTAGCTCCTTCTTTTAGTTGTTGTTCAGTATTTTAATATTATCTGACTCCTTGTGACTTCATTTGGGGTTTTTTATGACAAAAATATTCACATGGTTTTCCACTTCCTTCTCCAGTTCATTTTACTAAGGTGGAACTGAGGCAAACGGTGTTAAGTGACTTGCCCAAGGTCACACTACTAGTAAATGTCAGAGGCCAGATTTGAACGCATGAAGATGAGTGTTTCTAACTTCAGGCCTGGCAGTCTATTGTGCCACCTACCTGTTTCCTTTTTATCGATGTCTTTTTTTTTTGTTTCATCAAAAACACAGACCCAACTTCTTTATTGCCATTCTTTGCTAATTGATATTTAAATATAAGCATCACTTTTGGAAATCTGTAGGGAGGCAAAGAAGGGAAAAGTATAAAAACTCTTGAATCAATAACTATAACTTTGGGTAGTATTGTGCTGTGGTAAATAGAGATGAAGATACCCAAAATGATGGTCATTACAAGAAGCAGTAAGTTAGATTTTGGGGTCTACACTGTGGCTTGGGTAGATATTTGGCAGAATAGCTTTATGGAATTCCATTGCTATGTTCTGCATAGAATATTTGCCACACTGTAGGATCCGATCATTCTTTCTTTTCTCTGACCCTCTACCATCATTTTTCCTTCCTTCCTTCCTTCCTTCCTTCCTTCCTTCCTTCCTTCCTTCCTTCCTTCCTTCCTTCCTTCCTTCCTTCCTTCCTTCCTTCCTTCCTTCCTTCCTTTCTTCCTTTCTTTCTTCCTTTCTTCCTTCCTTCCTTCCTTTCTTTCTTTCTTTCTTTCTTTCTTTCTTTCTTTCTTTCTTTCTTTCTTTCTTTCTTTCTTTCTTTCTTTCTTTCTTTCTTTCTTTCTTTCTTTCTTTCTTTCTTTCTTTCTTTCTTTCTTTCTTTCTTTCTTTCTTTCTTTCTTTCTTTCTTTCTTTCTTTCTTTCTTTCTTTCTTTCTTTCTTCTCTCCTCTCTACATCCTTTCTTTCCTTCCTGCCTTTCTTCTTTACTTTCTACCTTCTTCCTTCCTTCCCTCATTATGCTTTTTTCTTTTCTTTTTTTAGCAGACTGAATAGTCCTAGTTCTACTTGTTGCACAACAGTATGGTCCATCTGCTGCTGCTGTTTTCCAGATGTTGGCAGCAGTAACCCTTTATTCTATTATGTGCTTCCATGAGGTTTTGTGGGGCTCCTTCTATTTGTTTTATGCTTGACTTGCATCCTTACCTATCACTCAGAAATTGTTTGGTTACCATTTTGCCATATTCTAATCATGTGGTTGACCTGGTGGTCAGATTCACAACTATAATTGCCTCAAAACGGAATGCTTAGTAATAAGTAACTTTGGGGTGTATTACCTTCCTATTTTACACTAAATAATGTACAAAATGGGTCTTCAGATTAGGGTTTTAATCAGTAAATTTGCCCGGAGGCCAATATTTATTGTACAGCACCAATAATCCAAAAAATGTATAGCCAAAAACCTCTTTTTGCATCACATTACAAGGGAGCTTATAGACCATCAAGACCAACCTGTCTGAGCCTGTACTGCAATGGCCCTTATTTGTATTGGAACAGGGAATTTCAACTGAGTGCAGATGAGGCAAATATTAATGATGCCCTACCATAAAAGAAGAATGTCCTTCTATGATTTCTTGCCTGTGCTAAATTCCAGTGCTTTGCATTTGCAAAATTCTAGTTACAATTGCCCCATGCACCTAGCCTCAGGAGCCATTTCCTATTAACAACAACCATCCTAACACCAATACAAATTTAACACTTCTTCCAGAAGACGGTTTACATTTCTTGCTTGGTCCCCTGGATCAATTGATTCTATGGACTTTCAGCCATGACTCTGGAAGAACTAGAATTTGCTTGAGTGTCTCAAAACTTTTACTCCAGGCCTGAAAGTCATGCAGGCAATTAATCACTGGCCCATTAGGAATAAAAGGTGAACACAAAAAATGTAGGACTAGGTTTTTTCCAACATCATTTTAGAAATGATGAAAATTTGGATAAATGAGGAATGGTAACATAGTATATAGCTAGTTATAACACTGGCACTTGCAAAATAGGAGATGACTCTCTGTTTTTATTCCTTCTTGCCTTTTTATTCACTTGAAAATACCTTCCCAAGAATGTTCTCTCTATATAACTGTTTGGTCCACTCTGTTCTCATATAACATTTTGATTTTATAATCTTTCATTGTGTAGTATGATGTGATTCTGTAAACTAATCTAATGTCTCCCAAGTGACTTCATGTATATATCCTTGTGAGAAAGTGGATAAGTTTCAAAATGACTTTATCACATTTAGAATTGGCTATGATAGCAGTGGCACAATATTGCCCATTTGGAAGAAGCAAAAGGCATTTCTTCTTTTTGGAGATCACAGCATTATAGAAACTATCATTCTGACAGTATTTATATATGTGTGTGTGTGTTTGTGTTTGTGTGTTTGTATGTGTGGTTTTGCAATGCTCCTTCAGTCTTTCATTCTGATTCTATCTTTAATGAGCATTTTCTTGAACAAAAGGATAGATGTTCATAGCCCAAAGCTGAAAACTAAAAGAGGGTTACCTACCTAATGGAGAAGAGGTGAAAAAATATCTCAGATGAGTGTAGGAAAGTATTATTGGCCACATTAATTGTTGAAATATACAGTTTCAGCTAAAAGTAAGAAGACTTTTATGAACTGATGCAGAGAAGTGAGCAGAACTATGGAAATATTTTCTACAATGAGAACAACATAATAAAGAAAAACAAATTCAAAAGATTTCAGAACACTAATAAAAGTAGTGACTAGGTATGTTTCTAGAGTACTCAAGATAAAACACAGTGTTCATCTCCTGAGACAAGTGATGGACTTAAAATAAAGAATAGTACATACAATTCTGAATATGACCGATGTAAGGACTTATTTTGTTGGACTGTGTATATCTGTGTTTTCTATTTCATTGTTAAATTGAAGGGGACTATGGAAGAGAGACATAACAAATACTTTTAATAAATATACAGACAGATAGAAATGTAGATAGATGAATATTTTAAAAGCTAGGTGAACAGAATTAAATTGTTGCCCACAATTGTTTATACTTAATATTGTTGGGGAAAAAGCCTTTTTAATGGAAGAAGATACAATGCCAAATACTCAATGCATCCAAACTAAATTGAATAAAAAGCTTTCAAAGTGTATAAATCTAGAAAAATAAATCAAAATCACATGGGAACAAGTTAAGGTATATTTCATATGAATTATCCTGTTTGCTATTAGTGTTTACTTGAATATTCTTTTATTAATCCTAGAGCTTACATCTCATTATTTCCTTCCATTGCAAAATAGCATCTTTTTATCCACCTAGACAATAGTTTAAGGATATTAAATATAAAATCATAGTAGTGTAATGATTTGCTACAGGATAGTAATTTCTATCTGAACTTCATCCAAAAAAGATGGAAATAAGAGTAGTAGATGTAGTAGTAGTATACATGGAAAGAATAAAAACAATAAAAAATAATTTGACTAGTAATGGTATAATTGAAAAAGTATTTTGTTCAAATCCCATTTCTGCTATTTGAAAAGTGTTTTACTTTAACAATATGTGTATGACCATGGGAAAATCATTTCTTTAGGTTTTAATTTCCTTCTCTACAAAATAAAGGGATTGGAATAGGTACCTTCCCACTTTAAATAATATTATATTCTGTGCTCTATCATCTCCTAAAATGACTGTCATAGAGTTATGAGAGCAGAGGGAATGTGATCACTTGTCAGAAATATTCCTGCATTGATTGAACAAGATAACATGAAAAGCTGACTAATAAATCAGATTCTGTAACTAAAGAATATTAACTTTAATTTTTAAATAGTCACTTGAAACTTTTATGTCACTATCATATTGATCTTATGTAAATGCCGATTTATATAGATTACTCCCTTGCTCAAAAACTTCTAGTATTGTCCTTCCACATAGCCCACACTCCAATAGAATTAAAGCTTTAGCCTCCACAATCTGACTTTAGCCTACAACTCCAGTCTTCAACTTCTATGTATAAACATTCCAATCTATCAAGCTTATCTATTCATTATTGTTTGAACACATTAAAGGCATTTCTGTATTTGATCAGATCAACTCTTTCCCCTAAAATGTCCTCCTCTTTTTTCTCTGAAACCTTCCACAATGATTTTCCTCACTTCCTTCTGACTTCCTCTAGCATATTTTTTAAACAAATATTAAGTTCCAACCTTACATTATTAGGCATTATTATTTAACTATCCATATGCCTATGTCCACCCTAATTTCACTATAAGCTCTTTGAGGTGAATGACATATTACACTTCTGTCCTACTCAATATTAAGTCAAAGTATGAGCAATACAGGTTTATTGTTTAAAGAAGCTGATATTTCAATAATGGCTTATCATTAAAAAAAACACTTTTCAGAATATATCTTGTTTGATTCTCATTATTCCGCTGAGATAGGTACAAGAGGTTTTGTTAGAACTGTTTTACAGATATGGAAAAAGAGGCTAAAAGAAATAGCATTAATGGTCCATTCTCAGACAAAGCTGTTAAGTATTGGAGCTAGGATTCAAACACAGGTCCCATTTGATATCAAGTTAGCCCTCTTTACACTGTCATGCTGCCTCTCTGCTGATGAACACACTGATGTTCCTTTCTATTCAAGGCTATTTGCATGATTGAATAAGCTCCCCTTAGCCTCGATATCCAGATTAATTACATGATGTTAAATAATTGATTTTAGAATTTGCTTAGTTACGCTGAGTAACTGAGCAAAATATGATTTCACGAAACTGTTCACACTGCCCTTTTCAGTCAGTTTCAAAATCTAAGGCCCTGGGAAAGAAGGCTTCAGACACCGAAGAAGCAGGGTATGAAGTAAATGGGTCAAACTGTGTCTAGATTTCTGATTATTTCAGGTTTTGGCCCATGCTGGGAGAGCTGACTCTCACTTGCCTTGAATCTAAGGGAAATAAAGTCCCATGTGTATATGACTTTTTTTTCCCCTATAATTCAAATGAATTTGATGAGAATTTTATTCAGTTCCTTTGAGATATTTTAGCTGAATGCTTATAAGCAAATTAATGACCTAACATGAACCTAAAAGAAAAAGCTGCTTTTAGAACACTGGTCAATGTACCTAAGTAGCATGAACTTGGCAGGGAGAATGTCTGAAGTCCCTGTGAGGTGGAGAAATAGATCTTTTCAGAGCAATGCTGCATTTTCAAGTGAAGCTGTCCTTTTTTTCCTCTTCAGAGAATTTTCAAATCTTGGCACTAAAGAGGGGAAAAAAAGGTATGTCTTTTCTTTGAAATACTGGCTTTTTTTCCTCTGAAAAGACCACCCTCTCCTCAAGCCTTGGAAACTTCAAACAGTTTGGCCGAGAAGTCAGAACTCCTCTGGTTGAAGAAGCTGTTATCTAGAAAGCTGCTACAGGCTATAAGCTCTCAGAAGGTCCTGGAGCGTAGAGTCTGTTTATATTCATTTTTAATAAGCTAAATAAAAAATAGAATCAAAATGGACTAGAATTACATACACATATGCATGTATATATAGAAGCATTCAAATATACATATAAATTTATATACACACATATAAATATTTATCATGTACATTCAAGCTTTTACTAAAATGCACACACTATATCAATTAGTGGGGAATAGATTGAAGTAATCAAATAAATCTCATATATATAAAAATGAAATATAGGTCTCATTTTTTCCACTTGTCGTTAAGCTTCTGGGATGCTACTCTTAGCCTTCATATACACCTTGCATTTTACTCTTTAGGGAGGGCTGAATATTTTGTTCCTTTTTCATAATATGATCTCAACATTTAAATATTCATTGTTTTGGGGAGGTCACACCCTCCATAGATACAGACTTGTAATCCCTGAATGCCTTATAATTCATGAGATACTATACAGAGATCTCTATCTATCTAATCACACCTATGTAAGCAACTTCATACATATATACTTATTTGCATTTGTATTTGTAATTCTTATTTATTTATCCTATTTGCTCAGCTAAAATTGTACTCACTGAATTTTTCTAGGATTTTTCTCACACAAGAGCCCTTTTTTGGGACCCTACTTGAAGCCTCTCTGGCTTCCTAACAGAGCTTCTGTTGTCATAGTCTATAAGAATCTAGTGTTAACTCAATACCATGATACAAATCAGTATAAGACATTAATGGAAGAACTTAATTTTGTGGCTTTA
This sequence comes from Monodelphis domestica, assembly GCF_027887165.1. Classification (NCBI taxonomy): domain Eukaryota; kingdom Metazoa; phylum Chordata; class Mammalia; order Didelphimorphia; family Didelphidae; genus Monodelphis; species Monodelphis domestica. The sequence continues at coordinate 359,179,869 of NC_077228.1, forward strand.
TGTCAATGCTACAACGGAGTTGTTATCTCATTGAAATGAGAGTGTATCAAATGTCTTCCATTTCTTCTCCTCATGCATGATTCTGGTCCATATCTTTCAATTACTCATAGGCTTTATTCAAAATACTAGAGACCTTCCGCTGCTTCTCAACATTTCACAAATACCAGGACCACACTCAGGCAGTCCATCTGTTATCATACTTTCTTGCTCGATGACAGACAGACCCACCTCCTTCTCCAATCAAGCAAATCTTTATCTTTTACACCACTTCTAAACACAAATCATTATTGTTAACATACCACATCCTGCTGACAACTAGCAAATATATATTTTATTGACCTTTAGTTAACATGCAATTGTGATTCTCTTGAGATTTCACCATTCTGGGATGCCATATTGTATCACCAAGAGGTAATTAGTGCTCCAGAAAGACTTATTTCACAAATGTAATCTAGTCTGCTATTTTCACTTCTGAATATTGCGCATTGACCATCCTAGGCATCTCTGTAAATCTATATGTAGATACGTATATTATACACTTGCATGTGTGTATACCTAATACAATACACACATAAATATATATTTCTATGTGAATATATGTATATATGTGAATATACATATTCACACATGTGTGAATACTTATGGACTAGGAAAATGCATTACCTATTCATTTGAACATCATATAATTATCCTTTGTTCATCCATATGTTTTTTCTTTGTGGTTGGTTAGGCTGGCATCATGATTGATTTTGGATTTTCCTGAAAAGGTTCTATGTGTTCTAAGGCTCAAAGAAATTGCTACAAAGTCATGTACACATGCAAGAACATTCTCTAGAGACTTTACATTAATAATAAATTCCTATATTTTTTTCAAATTAGTAGAGAATATATTCTATAGCCTTTCATATTACATTATAAGTACATGTTTATTAAAATATTTATTTGAGTACTTTTGATAATCAGTTTATAAATGTACTGTGGGTACACTTATAATATTTTGTATGGTCTTAACATGGCTGGGAATATTGAGTAAAAGGATTTCTTGTAATTAACAAACCCTAGATAGAGTGGGAACTTATAGCCTCTATACTTCTCCATCATCTGCTTTTACTGTGAATATGTGGACTGCTATAGAAAATTTGCAAATGCCTTCCTTTTCTGTTCTCATATTTTCTTCAGGCATAGTGTGAAAGAAACAAGGTTCATTCTGCATTTTGACTGAAGTCTGTCAGAGACACTTTTAATTCAGGTTACAGGCAATTGCAGGGAGAGACATTGACTGACAATTTCCTCCTATCCACCCCCACCCTCTGTTAACCAAGGAACTCTGCTTAAAGCAATTCCCAAATAACATTTATATTCATGATGAAACAAAAAATGAAGAAGTAAAATCAATGAAAAGGGCAAAAGTGTTCAGTTTTCAACTGCAGTTTTGTAATATTTTGCAAAAAGAAAATACTGGTAATGTGATTGCACTCTTAGAAGAACTGGTTGATTTCAAGCCTCTTGGGAAACTGAGAAAGATTCACTAATACTATGACTCTTATCATGTTAAACAATCTCTAGTGTCTGGATACATCCAAATACTCTTTTTTTTTTAAACCCTTACTTTCCATCGTGGAATCAATACTGTGTATTAGTACTAAGGCAATGGGGGTTAAGTGACTTACCCAGGGTCACACAGCTGGGAAGTGTCTGAGGCCATATTTGAACCCAGGATCTCCCATCTCTAAGCCTGGCTCTCAATCCACTCAGCTACCTAGCTGCCCCCTTTCCAAATACTCTTGCTGGATGCATAGAGATTTTATAGGAAGAAGAAAATAGATGTAGCATTTGGTAGTTGTTGGTGAACAACATAGTTATTTAGTTTGTATCTTTTGTTAAATATCAGCCAAGATTTGGTGTTCATTTTTGTTGTATTTCTCCTCATCCACACTTTTTTATCTTTTTCTTAACTGTTTGCCTATTTGTCTTATTTTTCATCTCTCCCTGAGAAGGGTGGGATGGCAGAGACAAGATATCTGCACAATAATACTCAATTATCTTTATCTCTGTCACATCTAACTGTGAGAAAACTTATAATACTCTTAAAAGATGAAGAAACACCTGACTCTCTTGTCATTTCATGAAGTCCCCACCTCTAAAATTGTATAATCAAATGTACAGATAGTTCCCATAGCCTAAAGATGAAAAATACTGTTTCTTCTGATGTTACTGCCCTCTCCCATTCCGTTTCCCATCTAACTCAGTTAGATCCTAATATTCATTTCAGAATGATTTTAAAAGGGACTTTTTTTTTACTCACTATGGTTATTTTATCCACTGAAAATCCTGGAAAAATCAAGCCAATTACAAATCAAGTCCAACAGATATTTTGACTATGGCAACATGCATTCTTGCCATGGGCTTGAAGAAAATGACAGTGAAGGCAAGTCAGTTAAATAGATGATTTTTATATTTTGTTGTTGATGGTATTTTATAAACCGTTTTTTTAATGGTGTAAGTAGTTTTACTTTTATTTACCATTATCTTTTTTTATATTCTTTTCTTTTCACTTTAAACATTATTTTATTTGGTCATTTCCAAACATTATTCATTGGAAACAAAGATCATTTTCTTTTCCTCCCCCCCCTCCCTTCCCACCACCTCTCCCATAGCCGACGCATGATTCCACTGGGTACCACATGTGTTCTTCCTTTGAACCCATTTCCATGTTGTTGGTATTTGCATTAGACTGTTCATTTAGAGTCTCTCCTCAGTCGTATCCCCTTCCCCCCTGTAGTCAAGCAGTTGCTTTTCCTTGATGTTTTTACTCCCCCAGTTTATCCTCTGCTTGTGGATAGTGTTTTTTACATCCCTGCAGATTGTTCAGGGACATTGCATTGACACAAATGGAGAAGTCCATTACCTTCGATTGTACCACAGTGTATCAGTCTCTGTGTATAATGTTTTCCTGGTTCTGCTCCTTTCGCTCTGCATCACTTCTTGGAGGTTGTTCCAGTCTCCATGGAATTCCTCTACTTTATTATTCCTTTTAGCACAATAGTATTCCATCACCAACATATACCACAATTTGTTCAGCCATTCCCCAATTGAAGGGCATCCCCTCATTTTCCAATTTTTGGCCACCACAAAGAGTGCAGCTATGAATATTCTTGTACATGTCTTTTTCCTTATTATTTCTTTAGGGTACAAACCCAGCAGTGCTATGGCTGGATCAAAGGGCAGACAGTCTTTTATCACCCTTTGGGCATAGTTCCAAATTGCCCTCCAGAATGGCTGGATCAGTTCACAACTCCACCAGCAATGAATTAATGTCCCTACTTTGCCACATTCCCTCCAGCATTCATTACTTTCCTTTGCTGTCATGTTAGCCAATCTGCTGGGTGTGAGGTGATACCTCAGAATTGTTTTGATTTGCATCTCTCTGATTATAAGAGATGTAGAGCACTTTTTCATGTGCTTATTAATAGTTTTGATTTCTTTGGCTGAGAACTGCCTGTTCATGTCCCTTGCCCATTTATCAATTGGAGAATGGCTTGATTTTTTGTACAATTGATTTAGCTCTTTGTAAATTGAGTAATTAAACTTTGACAGAGGTTTTTATAAAGATTGTTTCCCAATTTGTTGCTTCCCTTCTGATTTTATTTACATTGGTTTTGTTTGTACAAAAACTTTTTAATTTGATGAATTCCAGATTATTTATTTTGCATTTTGTGACTCTTTCTAAGTCTTGCTTGGTTTTAAAGCCTTTCCCTTCCCAAAGGTCTGACATGTATACTATTCTGTGTTCGCCTAATTTTCTTATAGTTTCCTTCTTTATGTTCAAGTCATCCACCCATTTTGAATTTATCTTGGTGTAGGGTGTGAGGTGCTGATCTAAACCTAATCTTTCCCACACTGTCCTCCAATTTTCCCAACAGTTTTTCTGAAATAGTGGATTTTTGTCCCAAAAGCTGGGATCTTTGCGTTTGTCATATACTGTCTTGCTGAGGTCACTTACCCCGAGTCTATTCCACTGATCCTCCTTTCTGTCTCTTAGCCAGTACCAAATTGTTTTGATGACCACTGCTTTATAGTATAGTCTGTGATCTGGGACTGCAAGGCCCCCTTCCTTTGTATTTTTTTTCATTATTTCCCTGGATATCTTTGATCCTTTTTTCTTCCAAATGAACTTTGTTATGGTTTTTTCTAGATCAGTAAAAAAAATTTTTGGAAGTTCCATGGGTATGGCACTAAATATATAGATGAGTTTGGGTAGGATGGTCATTTTTATTATATTGGCTCATCCTACCCATGAGCAGTTAATGAGTTAATGTTTTTCCAATTGCTCAAGTCTAGTTTTAGTTGTTTGGCGAGTGTTTTGTAGTTGTGTTCATATAGTTCCTGTGTTTGTCTCGGGAGATAGATTCCTAAGTATTTTATTTTGTCTAAGGTAATTTTGAATGAGATTTCTCTTTCTAGTTCTTGCTGCTGAGCTGTGTTGGAAATATATAGAAATGCTGATGACTTAATGTGGGTTTATTTTGTATCCTGCAACTTTGCTAAAGTTGTTGATTATTTTGATTAGCTTTTTGGTTGAATCTCTAGGATTCTTTAAGTAGACCATCATGTCATTCGCAAAGAGTGATAACTTAGTCTCCTCCTTGCCTATTTTAATGCCTTCAATTTCTTTTACTTCTCTAATTGCTACTGCTAGTGTTTCTAGTACAATGTCAAATAATAGAGGTGATAATGGGCATCCTTGTTTCACTCCTGATCTTAATGGGAATGCATCTAGTTTATCCCCATTGCAGATGATATTAGTTGATGGTTTTATATATATACTGTTTATTATTTTTAGGAATGACCCTTCTATTTCTATGCTTTCTAGTGTTTTTAATAGGATGGGTGTTGTATTTTATCAAAGGCTTTTTCTGTATCTATTGAGATAATCATGTGATTTTTGTTGGTTTGCTTGTTGATGTGGTCAATTATGGGGATGGTTTTCCTAATATTGAACCAGCCCTGCATCCCTGGTATAAATCCTACTTGATCATGGTGAATGATTCTTCTGATCACTTGCTGGAGTCTTTTTGCTAGTATCCTATTTAAGATTTTTGCATCTATATTCATTAGTCTATATGGTCTATAATTTTCTTTCTCTGTTTTTGGCCTGCCTGGCTTTGGAATTAGTACCATGTTTGTGTCATAAAAGGAATTTGGTAGAACTCCCTCTTTGCTTATTATGTCAAATAGTTTGTATAGTATTGGGGTTAGCTGTTCTTTGAATGTTTGATAGAATTCACTGGTGAATCCATCATGCCCTGGGGATTTTTTCTTAGGGAGTTCATTGATGGCCTGTTGGATTTCTTTTTCTGATATGGGATTATTTAAGAAATCTATTTCTTCTGTTAGTCTAGGCAATTTACTTGTTTGTAAATATTCATCCATATCACCTAGGTTGGTATATTTATTGCCATATAGTTGGGCAAAGTAGTTTTTATTGATTGCCTTAATTTCCTCTTCATTTGGTGATGAGGTTCCCCTTTTCCTCCTTGATGCTGTTAATTTGCCTTTCTTCTTTCCTTTTTTTTAATTAGATTGACCAGTACTTTGTCTATTTTGTCTGTTTTTTCAAAGTACCAGCTTCTAGTCTTGTTTATTAGCTCAATAGTTCTATCACTTTTGATTTTATTAATTTCTCCCTTAATTTTTAGGATCTCTAGTTTGGTTTTCTTCTGAGGGTTTTAAATTTGTTTGTTCTCAAGCTTTTTGATTTGCATTTCCTATTCATTGATCTCTGCCCTCCCTAATTTGTTAATATATCCACTCATGGATATGAATTTTCCTCTAAGTACTGCTTTGGCTGCATCCATAAAGTTTGAAAGGATGTCTCACCATTGTCATTTTCCTCATTGAAATTATTAATTGTTTCTATGATTTCTTCTCTAACTAACCAATTTTGGAGTATCATATTATTTAATTTCGAATTAATTTTTGATTTGGCTCTCCATGTACCCTTTCTGATCAATATTTTTATTGCTTTATGATCTGAAAAGGTTGTATTTATTATTTCTGCTTTTCTGCATTTGAGTGCTATGTTTCTGTGACCTAGTGTATGATCTATTTTTGTGAATATGCCATGTGGCGCTGAAAAGAAGGTGTATTCCTTTTTGTCCTTATTTATTTTTCTCCATATGTCTATTAACTATAATTTTTCTAAGATTTCATTCACCTCTTTTACCTCTTTCTTGTTTATTTTTTGTTTGATTTATCTAAATTTGATAGTGGGTTGGTTCAAGTCTCCCACTAATATGGTTTTACTGTCTATTTCCTCCTTCAATTCTGCTAGTTTCTCCATTAAGAATTTGGATGCTATACCATTTGGTGCATACATGTTGATTAGTGATATTTCCTCATTGTCTATACTCCCTTTTAACAGAATATATTTACCTTCCCTATCCCTTTTGATCAGGCATATTTGTGCTTTGGCTTTGTCAGATATCATGATTGCAACTTCTGCCTTCTTTCTATCAGTTGAGGCCCAAAAGGTCTTACTCCATCCTTTAATTCTAACCTTGTGAGTATCAACCCGCCTCATATGTGTTTCTTGAAGACAACAAATGGTAGGGTTTTGGGTTCTACTCCAATCTGCTATTTGTCTACGTTTTATGGGTGAGTTCATCCCATTCACGTTCAAAGTTATGATTGTCACTTGTGGATTCCCTGGCATTTTGATATCTTCCCCTAGTTCTGACCTTTCTTCTTTAGCTATATCCTTTTGAACCAGTGATTTACTTTAGATAAGTCCCCCTAGTCCCCTCCCTTGATATGCTTCCCTTTCTATCCCCTCTCTTTTTATACTCCCTTCTCCCTCCCCCTCCTTGATTTTCCTTTCTTTCTTACCCTGTTGGATGAGATAGAATTCAGGATCCCACTGGATCTAGATGTTCTTCCCTCTCATATTTGATTTCACTGAGAGTAAGGTTTAAGTAATACCACTTCATGCTCTTTTCCTCTCCTTCTCATATGAGAGTTCTTCCCCTCCCCTTCCCATGTGTATCTTTGTATGGAAAAGATTATTCTATTTAGTCCCCCCCCCATTTCTTGAAATAAATCTTAGTATTATCGATTATTCCCCCCTCCCTTTTTCTTTCTTTGCCTCCCCTTTCATCAAATCTTCTTGATGCCTCAATCTTTCCCTATGCATAATTCTTCTAACTACTCTTATGATGCATACAATTTTTGAGAGTTACACAATACATTTTCCCACATATTAATATATATAATTTGATGTAAATGTAGTCCTTATAGAAGAGAGTTTGACTTAAAGAAAAAAGATAAGATTTATCTCCTTTTCCCTTTCTTTCATATTTACCTTTTCATGTTTCTCTTGCTTTCTGTATAAACTGTTTTTTAAAGAAGAAAATAGAACTGTTCTAGTATCAACTTAGATGTGCAATTCATATGTAAATATATACCCTTATGATGAAAGACAAGTTGGGTATTTTTTGTAAATTAACTGGAGTGAAGACTAATCATGTGTTTATAACTTTTGAGATGTGGTAACAACCTCGAAAGAATATTCATTGGGAGATTTAAAAAAACAATTTTTGGTAGGTCAAACATCTTTTGAGAGATAACTGGGCACACTTTGTAGAGAGTTGGTCTTAAATTCAGTATGGCCTGAGTTCAAGTCCTCCTTCTAAAATATATATTTGCTGTATGACCCTGAGTAATTTCTTTAACTTCTGAGTGTCTCATGCAACTCTAGGATTAAAAGTTAAAATAAGATGTCAATCTGCATTAGTAGAGGAAGTTCCTAACCTAGACTTCCAAAAACTGATGAAATTACAGGTCTCATGAAAAAACCCGATTATAAAATAACAATCTAGCATCCGCTAAGTACCTAGCAAGACATGTGCCAAGAAATGGCTGTCTCTCACAAGCAGAGAAATCCCCATAATGCAATTAATGATATAATGGAATAATATGTAAGAAGTCATTGCAAACTTTTCAATACTATATAAATGTAGGCTGTTGTTACTATCATTACAATCCTGAAAATATTCTTGAGAATTCAACAAATAACATTATTAAATAGAACTATTGTTCACAATCACCAAAACATAGCATCTATCTACAAAAATGTAATAATAGCTACAATAGGAATTACCATAACAAATTCCCACATTATATAGAATAAGTTTTTAAAATATGGATACTTGGCAGAAAATGTATGATAGATAGGATGACATCTCTAGAATCCATTTTATCTCTATGAAAATTGAACCAAAGATGCATTCAGTAAGTCAACAGAAAGTGATGCTACATCTCAATACTTTACCTACTTACACAAAACCCAATTATTTAATGCACCTACACAACAATCCAGACAACAATAAACAAATTGAAAATTATGATGTTAATGTGCTTTGTGAATTTTTTAAACCCTTACCATTCATCTTAGAATTAATACTGTGTATTGGTTTTAAGGCAGAAGAGTGGTAAGGGGTAGGTAATGGGAGTTAAGTGACCTGAGTATAGTCACAGAGCTAAAAAATATTGGAATCCAGATTTGAACCCAGGACCTCCTGCCTCCAGGTCTGGCTCTCTATACACTGAGTCCCTTAGCTGCCTCCTTTGTGGATGTTTCTGCCAGAAGTTTGAAAAAGAATGAGATTTTGCTTTAAACTTAATTCTTGCTATATTGCTTCCCAGTTACCTGAAGATTTTTTGTTAAATAATTCTGTATCTCAGTAGCAGAAGTCTTTAGGTTTATTGAACATAGGGCTAATAGATTCATTTGTTTCAGTATCCCATGTATCTAATCTGTTCCTCTGATCACTCACTCAATTATTTAATCAGTTCCAAACTATTTTGAGAATTGCTGTTTTTAATTTACTTTAAGATCTATTAGTGGTAGGTCCCCGTCTTCCCCATTTTAAAAAGAATTTTCCATAATATTTTGACCAATGATGATAATGATATTTACTTAGCACTACTTTTTTGTAATTCTCTTTCCTGCTCCAAGATTTTGATTCCTCACTTTATAAAATAAGGACCAGAATATTTTTATTACATGTCTACAAGAGTAGTTAATGAAAAAATACTGATCATAAAAACTCAAAATGCTATAAAATGGGAGATGGATTGGTTTCAAAGATAGAATTTCTCCATGTACTTAAGCTATCTTAAAGCTTCAGTGAAATTAATGTAAGAAAGAGGAGACAAAATTAAAAAGTTTCATTCTAAGTTGAAGACCAAGACGAATTTGCCTATTTTCAACTAAATTGAACATTCCATTCCAGTACATAACAAAAGACTATAATTCTACCTTTCCCAGAGATAGACTGAGTTTCTTCAACTGTGCTAACTGTGCTTTAATTAAAGCAGACAATCTATGGCATTACTACATTGTAATCATGGTTACCTGTGCTAATAAAATAATCATTGAATATTATAGAACACACGTAACATAATGGTTTAAAAACTCATATTGGGCACAATAGTATTCCATCACCAATAGATACCACAAATTGTTCAGCCATTCCCCAATTGAAGGGCATCCCCTCATTTCCTTATGTTTTTGCCACCGCAGAGAGAGCAGCTATGAATATTCCTGTATACGTCTTTTTCCTTATTATCTCTTTGGGGTACAAACCCAGTAGTGCTATGGCTGGATCAAAGGGCTCAAAGAAACAATGAACTGGAGAAATTCCATATGACCTGGAATGACCTCCAGGAATTGATGCAGAGTGGAAGGAGCAGAACGAGAAGAACATTGTACACAGAGACTGATACACTGTGGCACAATCAAACGTAATGGATGTCTCTACTAGCATCAATGCAATAATCCAGAACAATTCTGAGGGATTTATAAGAAAGAACACTATCCACATCCAGAGGAAGAACTGTGGGAGTAGAAACACAGAAGGAAAACAACTGCTTGATCACATGGGTGGAGAGGGATATGATTGGGATTGAAGACTGTAAAGGATCACCTTAATGCAAATATCAATGATATGGAAATAGGTCTTGACCAAAGACACATGTAAAACCCAGTGGAATTGTGGGAGGGAGTTGGGTCAAGGGGAGAGAAAGAACATAATTTCTGTAATCCTGGGAAAATGCTCAAAATTAATCAATTAAATAAAATTTTAAAAAATTAAAAATAAAAATAAAAACATATTGAGATAGCTAGTTGGTTCAGTGGATAGAGAGCCAGGCCTGGAAATGGTAGGTCCTAGATTCAAATGTAGCCTCAGATAATTCCTAGCTATGGGGCCCTGGGCAAGTCTCTTAAGCCCACTTGCCTCATTCTCCTTACTCTTCTGCCTTAGAACCAATAAAACAGATATAAAAAATATTATTATTTAAATTGCAAAGTTTAAATTCTTTTTGAGAAGAATTTTAGGTAAAGAAAGATGATACCTCTCTGAATCCAGAAACTGAACTGTTGAAGATACCATGAAGAAGCCTCCAGACCACAAGTGCACAAAAATGAACTTTGGGTGTGGTTGATTGAACATTTATTTGTATGTATACTTTCGTGCCAAAGGGGACTGCCCCCTAACTGACTTTTTGTCAATGCGACCAGCAATTATTGTTTTTTTTCCCCTCTTATCCTCACATTGTTATAATTTTCAAGTTGATTATGTTTTCACAATCCTTTTGGGGAAAAAATTAATTTTTTTCCAAAAATGATCACACGGGAAATGTAAAAAATAGACTCGAATCCAAGACTTCAATCCCCAGAAGCCCTTGCTCCACTTCCCCAGAATGCTTTGTAATCTCACCTGGGCCAAGAGTGAGATGAAGTATTTAAACTGATTGGAAAGGCTTTTGGGTCTCTTTTGGACTTCCGTTTTGGAGCAGAAGCGTCTCTTCCATGATATGAGGTTATCCTGTCTAGGACTCTCTGGCCTAGGCATGTGCTTTTTTATCCTGCATTTTCTTTAATCCTTAATCTTTAATAAACCTCTAAAAATATAATACTCCTTGCAGAAAGAAACCAATTTCGACCTGCCTCAGTCTCCCCTAAATTTTTAATCTTTACACAGAAGACAAGGTTTTTTTTTTTAAATATAACTACATATGGGCAAATTATAACTGTTGGTAGGCTGTCAGTTAGTCAAAAAGCATTAATCAAGTATATGCTAGGCACTGGTCCAAATCCTAGGAATATAAATACAAGTAGAAAGTACAACAGTCCCCATGGAGTAGCTTTGGGGTTCCATTAATAAAGAGCCAGGCCTAGAGATGGGAGGTCCTGAGTTCAAATGTGACTTCAGATACTTCCTACCTCTGTGACCCTGGGTAAGTCATTTAATCCTAGTTGCCTAGTCCTTCCAGCTCTTCTACCTTGGAACCAAATCTTAGTATTAATGCTACAATGGAAATACACTTTAAAAATAAAATAAATAAAAATATCTCCTGCTCTGACATATTCTTATGTAGGAAAACAACTCAAGAAAAGGTAGCTAAAAAGAGTGGAAGGGCAGATATTGGCAAAGGGAATGACAAAATAATTGTCAAATGTAACCTGAAAAACAATGAGATATGGCTAGCCTGGGAAACCTCCTTAAATTAAGGTTTGGGGAGAAACCATCCAATCAGAGGAAAAGACTTCAGGAGGGGAAGAGTACTTCCAATGTGGGAATTTCAAAGTTGGAGTGAGAATTCAAAATGAGGAGCTTAAGCTTTCTTTTTTTTTAAACCCTTAAGTTCCATCTTAAAATCAATACTGGGTATTGATTCCAAGGCAGAAGAGTGGTAAGGGCTAGGCAAGGGGGGTTAAGTACCTGGGGAGTGTCTGAGGACAGATTTGAACCCAGGACCTCCCATTTCTGAGCCTGACTCTTAATCCACTGAGACACCCAGCTGCCCCCCTCGAGTTTTCTAAAAGAAGTCTGGAGTGTTGGCTGGAGAGAAATGAATTGTTATACATATACAAAGTCTCCTTTGCTCAGAAATCGGGGAGTGGAAGGGGGCAGAGTATACCAGGTGATATAGGATCATAAACTATAATCTTTCATGATTCTACATTAAAATCTTCAGCAGTCTTAACTCCTTTGCTTCTCTATCATGCAAAGAAGGCTACTAATTCAGGATTGATTTTATTAAAGGATTTTTTAGAGGATTTAATCATTCTAAGGTCTTTTCTAGCTCTAAAATTTTGTCTGAGATTTCTTGTGTCCATATTTATAACACATTCTAGAGAAAAGAAATAAATTGCTAAGGAAACACTTAATACTTTTATTAATTCAGTTCCCATTTATTGACATCTCCCAGCTTAAGTCTGCCTCAAAGCAATCTACCTGTTGTGAATTCATCCCTCCAGCTTTCTCCTATACTTCATAGCCCACCTGAAGCCTTGTAGGGCGTGACTGGGAAAGCATGGTTATAAGATGGGTTCATCCTACTCCCAGGTGTATATGCTCTCTGGTATGTTATGATGCTGAATGAGATCCTCATAGTTATGCAAAATATTAGTGGGGCTTTTCTTTTATTAAAGATGTGCTTTATTAATCTTAATAAATCACAGTTTGTCGGGTGCTTTCTGACTGCCTCTCAAGTAAAATGGGGCTTGACTGTGCAGTAACACTGTTTATGTCATGCTTGAATTGTTTAAGGTGAGGCTCTGAGTAGTTTTATTGCTTTTGTTTATATAGGTAAACCCAATCTGCACATTGGAAATGATTGATGAAGTGTAGTCCCACTTGGAGTGTTTGTCATCACTCATGTGCTGAAGTGACATTTCTTTATGTATTTTGGCATAAACATATGCAACTACTGGCAAAGCATTTGACCCTAGAGTCTGACTATTTGTCATTCTAATCTTTTTTTTTTGCCCAAAGTCAGGCAAGTTACTGTATATTCTATCTGCACGTACATTGCTAATTATTCAACAGACAGTAAAATGGTCCTGCGCCTGGGCCTGCATAAATTGCTGAATGTGCGATCTTCATTTCTCTAGCTAGGTACTATGCAGTAATATAAATAAAGTTGAGATGCATGTAAATGTCAAGGAAGACAGCCATATTGAACTACAATAGCTTTTCAGTAAAACCTGCAGCCTGTATCAGTAGAAAAGGGAAAATGCCAGGTTGAGAACTTAGAAAATCAAATGTAGGCAAAGATTAAGCAAAATACATTAAACACAACTCTCTTGGAATATAATTTCCAATAACAGAGCTTCACTGAAAAGCAAGTTACCAATAACTCACATTATGTGGACAGAGATAAATGAATGGCTCCTTAACCTCCAGGCTCAGAGTTTGGACTATGTGTTGTGTTGTTTGAAAACATCTGATTATTTATTGGGGAAAATGTCAGAGAAAAAAATTAAAGTATAAAGTAATTTTCCCCAGAAAGCAATCACACGTCATTTATAGAATATTTCAGTGTTCTTTTTTTTTCCTGGTTGAGCTTGAATGTGAAACAACTATAGGAAGGATAATGGGAAGTGAATGAGTCAACAAACACTTCAAAGGAAGGACCTGGTAGGGGAGGAAATTTTTTTTTTTTTAGCATGACTCAAAGGATGCACCTTTAAGTAATGGACTCAAATTAAGTACAGGGAATTGCAGGTTCAATATTAAGGAAAAACTAAATTATTGGAAAGAACTCAAGAGAATCATTGTAACATTGAACATTAAGAGGAAGTGCAAACTATTATTTTCTCATAGAGCACAGGCTAATAAGGGTCATTAGCAGGCCCTTTCTACAAAATATAAAGAGTTTGTATATCAATTTTAAGCAATCTACAGATAAAGTCTCTTAGTCTATAGTAGAGTGGGAGTGAAAGGAAAATGTTGGTTCAAATGAATTGTTTCTGTTTCTATTCTATGATCAGCATCCCTTGGGAATGTGACATTTTGGGACTAGTATCTTTCAGTTTGTCTGGGTGTGATGTCATTGCTTTAGGTTTAGAGGCCCTAGACATAGTGACTCCCTCCTGAGATCTGGCAGTAAGAATGATTGAGATAGTTGTAGTATAGGGGAGAAAGGAAAGAAAGAAATTGACATGTCTCTTAAACCAGTGATTAAAATATGAAATCAATCAATAGGTATGGATTCAGTACTTGCTATGTGCCAGGCATTGTGCTCAGAGTTAGGAAGACAAGTAAAAGTAATTAAATGATCCTTATTAATAATGACATTACATTCTCTTGGTATGGAGTTAAGGAAAGAAAAGGGTTGGGCTCTATAATCTGTTTCACAGGATCTCCTGTTGCCCTAGTGATCCCTCTCTCTTTCCTAGGCTCAAACCTCTTCCCTCTTCCTCTCTCCTAGGTAGTCATTCAGATGTGGTCAACAAGTCCTCCAGATACACAGATATTTAAAAATTAATATTCAATTTGAATGGTTCATAGACTATATGAAAAATGAAATATACAGGAAAATGAAATATATAGGAAAAATATAGGAAAAAATGAAATAAAGCAGAAAAAGTAGTGATGTCTATTTATAGAAGGCTTCTGATGTCACACAAAGTATTTTTAATCTTGGCAATCAAAGGTTTTGAATAGAGGAGCGTCAGGACAAGACATAAACATATTAGATGCATTGGAGAGGGGAAAGAATATAAGAAGAGGTGTTAAGAAGACCATTGTAAATTCCAAGTCAATGGGAAGGATGCAAGAGATGATGGAAAGGTATAATTCACAGAATTTAGTCATTGGTTCTGAGAAGTGAGAGAAAGAGAAAACTCAAAAATAACACCAAGATTGCTAATATTAGAATTCTTTATGCCATTGGGTGATATAATATAGTCAGAAAGAGAAGACATTTTAAAGAGAAAGATAGTAAATTTAATTTGGCAAATTTTGAATTTGGGGTGCTATTAGGGCATCTAGTTAAAGACAGTCTAGAAGTCTTTAGAGTTCTGGAAGTAGTCAAGCCTGGAAATATACATTTGAGAATTATTTGCATCAAGGTAATAGTAAAAGATATCAGAATAGATCATATTTGAAAAGGAAGAAATATGTAGAAACAAGATTAGAGGGCCAGTGACAGATTCTTGGATTCAGAAGAAGATGAGAAGGTGCCTAAGACAACAGAGGGGGAAAAATGATTAGCAAGAAATAGGAAAACCAGAGATTTCTCAGAAACCAAAGGAGAGGCCTGTCAGAAGGAGGCTGCGGTCCATAAAATCTTGTACTAGAAAGGTCAAGGAACATTAAGAATGCAAAAGAAGACATTTAATTATCAGAAGATCATTAGAGACCTTTGAAAGAGAAATATCAATAAAGAGTTGGGGGCAGAAACCAGATTACTAGAGATTGTGGAGAAAGTAGATTTTGTAAAAAGTAGATTTATTGAATATAAAACATTTTCTCAAAAAATTTAACTATGAAGTGGAAACAAAAAACACAATGGTAAAAAGGGTTAATGAAAGTTGTTTTATTTTTATTTTTAAGAAATGGGGAAACTTGAGTGTGTTTTTCTTCAATTTGAAAGGGATAGAGAGGGAGGAAATGAAGATGCCTGAGAGATAGGAAGGGAGAACATGATTATTGAAAGAAGGTCAATGAAGTGCTAAGAGGAGATAGGATCCAGGGTATAGATACTAATGATTAAGTATAATACATTTATAATTATAAATCAGGAATGAAACATCTCCCTCTGAGGCAGGCAAAGAGGAAAGAAGTATGAATGAAGGTAGGTGAATTCCACCTGGCAGGTCTATTGAGACTCTAAAGTAGGAGGTCAACAAGCCATTAGCTGAAAGATTGATGGATGTGGGTATAGTTTGGTTCTAGAGTAAAGAGGGAAAAAATGTGATTGCAGGATGTGAGATAGGAAGCCATCAAGGACTGGGTAGAAAAAATGACAGGTAACAGTTTGGTTCAGCTGGTGTTCATCCATGTTTTTGTTTACCACATTGCGTATTCGTAAAAAGGACAAATATGAATATAAGGGAAGATTAATAATATTGATATCTTTGAGGGTTTTAATAGTAATTGGAAGAGGAATAAGTTAGGGATATACCAACTTTTGGAGTTCTCAAAAAAAAAACAACAATTTGATTTAAATGTTTTTGCTTCTGTACATATTGATCATTTAAAATCACTTGAAAAATAAAAACTGCCTCAAAAACTACAAAATTTAATCTCTGATAACTTATCTGGTAGTTATTTTTAGGTCTAATTCCATTGTGCCTAGTAATTAAACTGTTAAACCATAGTATTTCCCTCCTTGAATGAAGAAAAGTTCCATTTTCTTTCTGATAATGATTATCAGCCTACCCTTCTCCAAATGACTGAGCCAATTCAGGTAAAATGAAAGTGTTTAGTCTTTAAGGTAAACAAAGGAAGGAAAATCAGGAAGAAATTGACAGCTTAGTGAGACAAAAAGATATTCATTAAAGAAAAATGTTGTTTGTAAAAAATCTTCAATACATTTTTTGAGCAGTTTTCTGTCTGTCATGGTTGCTTGGCTACCAAAAAAAAAGCTGTGTTTCTGGATATAGGGCTCCCTCCTCTGTGAATGGTAGAAAAGAAACAGAAAAATGTCATGGGCTGGTCAATGTGTGAGAAGTGATAGGAACTAATTGGAGCAGATCAGAGCTGATCTTAAACTAGGTTCTGATATCAGAGTGGAGCCTTCAGGGTACCAGCCTTCCTTGTCCTCAAGGGACATTATTCAAGAGTCTGCATTCTTTGCCTTCATTTTCTTACTTCTCAATCATTTCTCAACCCCTTACATTCTGTCCCAATGTTCCAATCACATTACTCTAACTGAAACTGCTCTCTCCAAAATTACCAATGACTTATTAATTGCCAAATCTGATTTATTTTTCAAAATATTTTTCTTCCTTAATTGGTCATTAGCATTTCAGGCAGTTGTTCTCTCTCTCTCTCTCCTCCTTGGATTTTCATGACACTGTCCTTTCCTGTTCTTTTATCTATATTTCTACTCTTTATGAATCTTTTTTGATAGACCATCATCTCTGCCTCACTCCCAAAGCATTAGTGTTTCATTCTAAGCCCTCTTCTCTCCTTTGGTTACTCTTTCTTTTAGTAATATCATCAGAAACTATGAGTTCATCTATCACCTCTAGACATATGCATCCTATACGTTCTCATACCAGTGTGTATGAATGAAGGTGTCCATACATGTATTTTTGTATAAATTAGTATATAGTGCTAATCAATTATATATTAATAATATCTCTAGATACATGTATCACATGCACACCCACATACATGTATCCCCAACTGAACCATTCACCCTGGCGTGCAACTTCTCCACTGATATGGTCACCACTCAAGGTCAAGTCCTCATCATATATTGTCTGGATTATTTCAAAAGCTTCCTGATCTTCTGACAGTAATCTTCTTCCTCTCTAATCCATCTTCCACATAACTGTTAGACTTAGTATTCCTTAAATACTGGTTTGACCATTGTATTCCCCTGCTCAAGAAACTCCAAGTGCCCCTAGAGATAAAACATTAACTTCTTTTTTTGGCTTTTGAATCCTATCATAGTCATACTCCAACCTACCTTTCATCTTATTCTTCTGCACTCTACATTCCAGCCTTTCTCTAAATATGACAGTCTGTTACCCTTCTGCACTCTACATTCCAGCCTTTCTCTAAATATGACAGTCTGTTACCCATATCTTTGCCTTTACAGTCTGTACTTCTTTCTCAGAATTACCAAATTCTTTCAAAACTCAGCTCAAATGCCATTTCCTACAATCCTATCAAATCCTTCCCTGCAATTGCTGCTGCCCTCTCTGGAAATTTATTTACACAATTTTTGAATTTAACTTTCCGCATTCATATCATTTTCCCTCTCTCCAACTGAATGTAAGTTTTTTAAGGTGAAAGGCCATTTTATGTTTTATCTTTTTTATCTCCAGTGCCTAATATGGTACCTACCATATAGTAGATGTTTCATTATGTTTGTTGAATAAGTTAATGAAGGAATTGCCTGGGAAATTCCACTTTCTAGTATAATTATAATCTAATTATGGAGGGAGCTAGAGATAAGTATACATAAATACATAAATAACCTGAAGAGATATGAGGTTTTTTTTGTTTTTTTTCCTGCATCCACTCTTTCATACTACTCATTCTAGCCTTACTTGTACATGTAGTTTGCCATGCCATTCCTTGGACTAAACATATTTGTGAAAATTATACGCCACAGGCCCACCAGTTTAGAGAAGGAAAGGATTTCTTTATGTTGAAGTGATCTGGGATAACTTAATAGAGCTTGTGCTGTGTATCCAGGTAGTCATTCAACTGAAGTAATTTTTTGCTACACAAATTAGTAGGATTTAAATATAATCTACTAAGCATTTCAGAAATTAATTATGGAGACTGAAAAGGAGTCAGCAGAATGGAAATATGACATCAAGAAAAGTAGGCATAGATAATGGTAACGACACAAATGTTAGATAGAGAATAGAGGCACTTCTGGGTGGGGGTGAGGGGACAAGGAGGTGCCTGGAAGTCAGGCTTGTTATTTGAAGACATTAGATTAGTAACACTAAACCAATGAAGGCATTGACATAGACTCAATAATAATAATGATTAACATATATTGATCTAAGATCTTCAGTGCCTTTATGTATATAACACCTCTCCCCACACTGCTCACTTTTTGACTCCCATTTGTACTGTTGAGTCCCCATAGAGTCAGTCTAAGGGTATGAGATTTGTAAAACAAAAGCCCTCATTTACTGGACTATTGCTAATATCAGTCCATCAGTTGACATTGATTAGCTCTTACACAAGCACACTGAGAAAGTTTAGAAAGGAGAGAAGCTTCAAAAATATTTCTCCCAGAATGGAGATTGGGGAATACACTCTTCCATTAAATAAGCAAGACCTTGTGGAGAATAGGTTTAAATTCAACACGAAAATGCAGTAAGGTATACATATAAATTTCCATAAATGGAATTAGCAATTTTGACACATAGACTGCCTCAAAATTTTTAATCCTACGAAACCTTTTCTCTTCTCATGGAGTCCCTAATAAGTTAATTTGAGAAATGATGCTGTGATAAATAGTCACTTTCTTTCACAGGTAGCTTGACTCCTTTTAAGATACAGGGCCTCAGCAGCTGGGGCAGTCTACTTCTCAGCTAGGTCAACCAGGTCTCTTGGCTTCCTTCTCCTCAGGAGGAACTATTGCTGCTACTGTCTCATCATCATACTTTTGCTGAGGGAGCCTCTTCTTTTCATTCTTATGATCTTTTGGATCTCACAAGGTTAATACCTGGTCAATTCCTTCCCCAGATATCCATTTGCCTTCCATTAGGAAAGAATAAACACAAAAGAGACAAGAGAAATAGATCCTTTATGCATTTGCAGCCATGTCTGCTAAATAGAGAGAAAAGACAAATGTTCCTCTCCCTTGCCCACCTGGTGATTCACAACACTCCTTACTAAAGCCTTTCATGAAGATGTCAAGAAATTGTCTACTAGAATGTTTTTCTGTACCCTGAGTTCTGTATCCTCAGCTAAATATCTCAATAACCAGAGTAGCAATCACTCATGACCAGAAATAGATTCACTAAGTCTCTATTTATTAAATTGGATTCAGAGAATATTGCATATTTGCAGTACACTCCACCAGGAAGTACAAATATGCACATGCCCTAAGGGCTGGGCCTTTGTTGACTAGTTCCCCACAACATATACATTGTATAATTCAGATTCCACAAAAATTCTGAGAAAGAAGTAATACCAATAGCCTTATTTGAAATGAAGAAACAGACACATCTAGAGTTTAATTAATTCATTTTGTTTGTATTAGAGATGAGATTTGAATCAGTTCTTCCTGACTCCAAGACTATCACCTAATTTTATATATATATATATATATATATATATATATGTACATATATATATATATGTAGATATATATAATGTATAGTATAATGTAAAGAATCTTGGATTTAGAGTTTTATTCCCACCTAGGTAATCATGGGCAAGGCACTTAATCTCAAATGATATTGTTGGACTTGAAATCATTAAAATCTTTACTTTCTTCCTGCTCTGAATCTATGATCCCTTTCCATGGTGCCTCTGCTACAATCTCTCAGGCAGAGATGGCCAAATCTCAGTGTTCCTAATTGAATTGTTGATGTAAGAGCCCAATATAACCATTTACTCAAAGAGCTACTGATGGAGTCATAGCCAAAACTTTTAGAATGGAGTAGGAAATAGTTGGTGTGAAAATCACCTCCAGAGTCAGGAAGGGTATTCATATTATTTAATAAAAGAAAAGAAAAGCCTGGGAAAATAATTTAAATTCACTTAACTTTTAGGCCATGAAATGGTGATGACTTGGAAGCTGAGATTCACTGAGATTTATCTTCTTTCTTTCACGGAAGATGAAAAACTTTGCTGCCAATTTCCAGAAAGCCAATGCATTTCCTTTGTCCATTAAATAATGTGTTTTATGATTAAAGGTCATCCCTCTTTATAATGTCATAATTTAGATTTTTAATAATTGCCATTAAAAACCATAGGCCCTAAAGTATCCATGCCCCCCTTGATCTTTTTGTTGTGTCCTCAGAGACATCACAGTTTTTTTTTTTTAGTCAATGATAATGTTTCTTCATGATAAAAGTGCCACTCAACCTTGACTTGCAATAAATCTCTGAATATTCTCAACGGAGTCTGGCTTTCTACCATTCCAAATCTAAACATAAATGTAACTATGAGGTGAAAGCCAGCCAGATGTAATATAAATGGCATTGGCCCTGGAATTAGGAAAGACTTAAGGAAGGAGCTGTCTTCCTTGCTTTTCTTTTTTTATACCTAGCATTAAACACAGAGCTTATCATATTTGTAAGCATTTTTAAAAAGGTCCTATCTACTTTTTTCTATCTATCTAAGTATCCAATTTTTGTACTGTCTAACTCACAGAATGGTTATAAGGATTATTACATAACAATGATTTAGACAGTACTTTGCAACAATAAATATGATCTATTATCATGTTATCTTCTACCATTATCATACTTTAATGCTCATACATGAAAGATATACATATATGTGCACATATATAAACACAGATATATATAAATAAATCATATACTATCATAAATTAGCATAAATGGATATTATGCATTATTTACTATGATACATTATCAATAAAAAGCATTTATTAAGTACCTACTATGTCTCCAAAATTATACTATGAATTTATGATATTATATATTTATGATATCATATCTTGAAAACATGATGATGTATATGTAACATATTATGCATATAGGGTTATATATAATTTATTATTTTAGAGAAATGACTTTATTATATATGTAAAAAGATATATATGATAAGTTATATAGAGATAGAACAATAAGAGATAATTATCTGTTTTTGTTGATAGCTTTTAAGTTTATAACAAAACATTCAAATTAAAAATAAACAAATGAAAACATACCCTCATGGGAACCTTGTCTTAGCTTAGTAATGGCTCAGGACTCATGAAGGATGTACCAAAAGAGTGTAAGTTCCCACTGCAGGATTGGTCCATCTGGGAAGTCTTCAATGTAGGGCATAGAAATTCATTTTACCCAACAGAGAAATAGGAGAGGAAGGGCTAAGAGAAGGGGCAGTTGGGGAGAATAGGGAAGAGAAATTAAGGGAGGAGGTAGTTAGGAACATAACAAACTTTTGAGGTGGTTCAGTGCAAAAAAGAGGATAAATAGAAGAGAATAGGAGAGAAATACAGTTAAAAATCATAACTGTGATTATAGTTGGGATGAGCTCATCCATAAAATAGAACCAGAGAGTAGAATGGATTAGAAATGAGAAACCAAACATATATTGTTTATGAAAGACACTTGAAACCAAAGAAATACACATAGGGTTAAAGTAATGGGTTTGAGCAGAAAGTTATGCTTCCAGTAAAGTTAAAAAGGCAGAGTTTGCAATCATTTTCTTAGACAAAGCAAAATTTTAATTATAAATTGTATCCTTCCAGTATTCTTCACAGGTCCTTCTCATCTTTTTTTCCAATGAGAATGCTGCATGTTCTTTTATTCCAGTATCTGGTTGCTCCCCAGATCCCTACCGTTTTTCAAAAATAACTGTAAATGATGCAGTTAGCATGCTTGCCGGTTTCTTTCATCCCACAGATAGAAGGTATATCATCTGGGCCTGCTGATTTGTAGATATACAGACTTTCCAAAGACTCACTCAGGCTTCCTTTGTAGATGGCTATTTTTACAAGATCATCATTACTTCCTGATTGTCCAATATTTGTCTCCTTTTCTTCCCTCTCAAAAACCAATTTATGAAATAAGCTCAATGCCACAGACATTTTAAAGCTGTCATTAATTTCAAACCACCCTCATTTATGAGTCCTTCACTCCACAACATTTATTGAGTGCCTACTGTGTGCAGAGCTCATTACTTCCCAGACCAAATGACTATTTCTGGCTTTTTCTCCTTTCAGATTCCCATCCTCCTCATTTAGCTTCCTTTGTTAACACGGCCTGACTCTCCTTTTTGCTGCCCTTATATTCTTTCCTGCAATTGTGGCTTATGTAGCCTATTTGCCTGAGTTTATTCTCTCCTCTAGTTTCTGCACAGATTGTTGCTCCCCTGTAGGCTTCCAAAGCATATTTTATGAAATCACATTGGCTCTTTTGAGTTCTTTATGCTGCACTTTTTCAAAAGGTTTTAATAGGTTTTACTTTAATTGTGGTAGCTCTTAGGATATTTTAGTCCTTTCAATCCAATAGATTGCAATATTTTGCATAGCACGTTCTGTATGGTATTTTTTTAATTCCATGAAATGGGCTTCATTCTAATCCATTCTCTTAATTCAACTAATCTTTGTTTTCCTATAACTAATATATGAAAAATTATGCTGAAATAAGGATCTGCCCCTTTGACATGAAACACAGCAAATTTATTGTTTCTGGGAAATTATTTGTGTCTTTTTAAAAATTTCAAAATGTGCAATGTGCCCACTGACAGATGAACTATCACACTAAGTAGCATAGAGATAGACCTATTATTTCATTAATATAGGAAAATGCCAGAGAAGGAACCTTTTTTTCTATTGTGAGTTGACTCTGTCCTTGCCATTGATAATCTCAGAATGCTTCCTAGAGCCCTAAAAAGTTCATAAGCAGGGGTGGTATGTGAACTCAGCACTTTTTGATTTCAAGTTCATCTCTCTATCCACTACACCACCACAACTGTCTTTCGATATTTTATTCATATGTCAAAAGGTGTCCTTTCAGTCACCTGAATTCTCTTAAAATATTTTGCCAAGATCTATGCATTGCAACAATTTAACTATTTTATATACAATGAAGCACATACATGTAATATTTAATGTTTAATATTTTAATATTATACAAGCAACTTAAAGACTGGGCTTTGGTCATTTCTAACTTCACATGTGTGGCATGTAGCATCATGCCTTATACATAATAATAATAATTATAATAAGAATCAACTACATCCACTTATCTTGCGCTTGCTCTCTCTCTCTGTCTCTGTCTCTCTCTCTCTCTCTGTGTCTCTCTCTTTCTCTCTCTCTCATCATATAAGCAAGGTGGTGCAGGGGATAAATTGTTTGCTTGAGATTGGGAAGACTCATCTTGGAATATTCAGATCTGGCCTCAGACACTTACTAGTTGTGTGACTCTGGGCAAGTCACTTAACCCTGATTGTTTCAGTTTCCTCATGAATGAGGAATGAGCTGGAGAAGGAAATGGCAAACTACTGCAGTATCTTTAGCCAAGAAAATCCCAAATAGGGTCACAAAGAATTAAATACAACTGAAACAGCTGATATATTTATTTATGTGCGTATATACTATGTGCTCATGTGTGTGCATGCATATGTATGTGAATATATACATACATGTGCATGTATGTGTATATATGGAAATATATACACATTTTGCATATATTATCTGTTTTGATCCTAACAACAACTTTCTGGGGTAGGTGCTTTTATCGTCTCCATTTTATAGATGAGAAAACTGAGGCTAGGAAGACAAAATGACTTTCCCCAAATCATAGCTAGTAAAACATCTGAGGCAGGATTTGAGCTCAGTCCTTCCTGACTCCACATTCAGTGCTCTAATGTCCATCATTCTGTTGCCTAATAAATCAAACAATAGTAAACATGTAAATAAAAAAGTAAAAAAAAATGTAAATAAATAATACAATTTAATAAATACTGAAATAGTAAAAAATTGCATATATTAAAATTATACATTGCCTTTCTCAGTAACAAATCTGAAGTAGCCCAAATTTCAAGGTGCAATAGCTATAGCATTTATAATTTCTGCCAAATGTGAGATATTGAATGAAAGAATGTAAATGAATACAAAATCATTCGTAAACTCTTATGATGTATCTAGGATGATGCCAAGTGCTGGGACAGAAACAATAGCAATATAGCCCTTACTTTCAAGGGGTTCATATTCTAGCCAAGGGGGACAATATATAAGAACATTTCATTTCCAGGGTATATGGAAAAGCTCCATAGTCCATAGGATTCAGGGATAAGCCAATGGTAAGAGCACTGTGGTTTTTAGAGTACATCTGCATATCAGAAGATAAGACCTATGTGACAGTGTGTTAGTAAATGTTTGATAACTGGCCTTTGAAAAGGAAAGGGGTGGATAAAAATATTAGTGACATTTTAAAATTTAATCTGCATTATTAACATTTTCTTCATTGCTTTCTGAGTTGAGTCTAGATAATCAACCCAATAATAAATCAAATAGTGTTTGCTTATTTCTGAGGTAGAAATGTTTACATTAAAAATTTAATCATCAATCAGATTTCAATACTGCTAGCTGGATCCAGTACCCAGTGTTTCAGAGGATGTACAAGTGAAATATTCTTGGTGATATCCTGACATTTCCTGCCACACTATGACTGGACTGGAGTTCTCTCCTCTGCAAAATGAGGACAGGACCAGTAGAAGTCCTTTCCTATTTTTATAATCCATGAATTGATGAATCTATGAAATTCTGATTCTCTTTGAGCTCATTAGGAGGAAGAGAATACCACAGGAATAAGACTCACTGTTTTCTGTATAAAAAAAATGCTAGTTTTTTTTTGTTTGTTTTCACATCTACTACTTTATCAATGACTCCTGGTGGATCATAATATCATAGATTAAGAGCTAGAAAGGATCTTTGAGGTCATCAAATACAACTTCCTCCTTTTCCAAGTGAGAGGAACTGAGGCTCTGTGATGAGAGACAGAATAATGGACAGAGCTAGAATTTTAGCTCCAGTTCTCTGACTCCCAATCTCATTCCTTTTCCATGTTTTCTCCATTTTTACCAAGCTACCTCATTACCTAATCTCATATTCTCAGGCAAGGCTCTGAAGATGGAAGTATCATTGATCTTCTAAGAGTAAAGAAAACCTAGTCTCAGCTGAACTGAACTTAAATATTTAAATTTTAGAACTCCAGATAAATGGAGGTATAACTCAAGTTCTATCATAACATAATTCCAATAACATAAAGTCCTTTTATAGTATAAATGATTACAAATATTTAGATAGAGATTTTTAAAATATTTAATTTTTTTCAGTTATATGTAGAAACAAGTTTTGATTATTGTTTTCTGACATTTTAGGATTCAGATTTTCTCCATCCCCTCCATTTTCTCCCCTCTTTGATATGCAAATAGTTTGATATAGGTTATACCAGTAGTTCCATGTAATATATATTTCTATATTGCTTATGTCATGATAGAAGACATAAATCATACATACAATAAAATAAACCCATGAAGAAAATATATTGGAAGATGGCATACTTTGATTTTCAATCCAAACCTGCTTTTTTTTTTTTACTTTAGCTGAGGCATAGTAGATTCCAGCCCCTTTCTTTTTACTCATTGTGTGCTTCCTTGCTTTAAATGTATTTCTTTTAGATAACATATTGTGGGATTCTGTTTTTCAATCCACTCTGTATTTTCATAATTATGATTATGTGTATTTAGTGTATTTATGTATTTCCCTCCATCTAATTTCTCCCTGCTTTCCCTTCCCCCACTTCCTCTTTCCTTTTAGGCTTTTCTTAATATCAGGGAAGTCTTTCCTGATGATTTCTTGTAATATGTTGTTCCGGTTCTTTTTTTTTTTTATGACTTTAAGTTATTTCAATGACTTTTAGATTATCTCTTCTGGATCTGTTTTCCAGGTTAGTTGTTTTACCATTGAGATATTTTAGATTTTCTTTTATTTTTCCATTCTTTTACTTTATCTTGTTATATCCTAATGTCTTTTTCATTCTTTAGTTTCTACTTATTCAATTCTATCTATCTGATGAGATTCTTCTCTGTTTCTGGAGTAGCATAAGTACTGTTCCAAGCTTGCAGAGTACTCTTCTTTGGTATTTAGAGTAGGCCTGGCTGCCTTTGTTTCCCCTTTCTGTTGAGGGGAAAGCCTTGCTGGCTTGCTCTGGAGAAGTTTGTAGCTGTTTTGTCCAGTTAGATTCAGCATCCTGTGTATGAACTCCCCTGTTGTTTCATCAGCTCAGATGGTTCCCACTCTGCTGTTTCCTTGCCCCTAACAAATGGCTTAGGCTAAGCAGATCTTCTTCTCTAGGCTCTGCTGCCTCAGGCATTCTTGTTGCTTCATTGCCTTAAGCACTCTGTTACTTAACTGTCTTAGGTGACCTGCTGCCACATAGGATTACATAGGTTTTTACCATCACTGTCTTTGCTATCCATGCAGATTAGCTTAGGCTGTGGTGCTCCCACACTCTACATTTTTGTTTCTCCAGCCATTCTGCTGTCACATGAAAGTCTGTCAGTTTCCTTCCCACTCTGTTGCTGCCCATTTGAAGTGGCTTAAGTTAGGTCAGTTCCCTACCCTGCCCTCTCTGTTTTTTTATAATGGTGTCAAATGGCTTGGGCTAGACTCATTCCTATTCTGCAGCTTCATTGCCTCTGGCAGAGTAGGAGTATGGTGGGCTAGTTTGAGTTCTGTTGGTTCCCACAGATGTTGTGCTGCATAGGCTACTTTCTCCTTATCCAAGTGAGATATATTACTCCTACTTTCCTTTCTTTTGAGACTATTTATTTTCTTTTTGTCTGTGTGAGTGGAGCCACTGGGGGAGCAGAGCACCTTTTATTCCACCATCTTAGCTCCCAGACTAGAGAGTTTTAATAAAAGCATTTCCCTAATACCAGACTAGAAAGCAAGTTACAGAGAATTAGCTTATACCATGAGGCTTAAACACCAGCATTACTTTTCAGAGACAGTTAGGCAAGGCCATTTATTTGATCAAGAAAGGAAGTAGGGTATAGATTTGATCAAGAAAGGATGTAGGGAATAGATTGAGTTGAAACTGAATAAAAAGCTCGGAGAGTTAAATGAGAGTTTGAGTAAAAAAAAGAAGTAAATGCTGAGATATAGGAACTTGGATAAAGGCAAAGCAATTTTTAGTACATTGACTCACAGGATCATTTGGATTTCTCCTGGCTTTCTTATGTTATAGTCGCCTGCAAATTTGGTCAAGGTCAATATAAGTCACATGTGTGACAAAAATTTATCATAACAATGCAGAACTCCAAGCTAAATAATAGGCTTATTGAGAGGAAGCCCACCTCACAATAAAGCTGTATTCTGGTCCCATCTGAACCAAAGACCCCCAGCCTTAGAAAATGGCCTTTTTTATAGAGATAAATCTTATGGCATAGAGACAGTGACAGAAAAAATAAGAGATGCTCACATCTTTCATATAGGAGGTTCTTAGTTAGTGATATAAGTGATGATTAAACTAGTGAATGCAAAGATTGCTTTGGGTAGTAACTTAGGTCTGTTACTATTGCTGACCTTTTAAAGTCCTTTGCACTATTGGTGTCTTTTACTGACAATATTAGCAGTCAGAAGTTTATAGAAATAAGAGTGACCCTCCTCGCCTGTGATCATCTTGAGCTTGTACCCAAAGCAGGCCTCCACTTTCTTCCTGACCATCTTGAGCTTGCACCCAGTAGAGTGTGTTGGGCTTAGTAGTAACTCTTGCTTATAGGGTTAAGATCAAGAGATGTAAACAAGATTTGATACCACACTAAACTGTAACTTTCTTAGCTAATTCCTATAAGTTTATAAGATAAACTATCACTTTGTCTATTAATTCAAAACTAATGATTATGTTATTAAAATAATCATAAAGGCTAATACTATTATAATCACAAAAGGGAGTGGGGAGTTTCACACTCACACATGTAGAAAAAGTAGCACTCTTCTGATTTTCATTGTGTTTATTTCTTGGCACCCTTCTCACAGGCATGATCAAATTTACCCTTTGCAGAAATTGGGAGCCTACATCATCAATGTAGTTATAGGAATTCTATCGGTATGTTAATATGAGAAAACTCTTTTTCCTAGTACAGGTCGACATCTTCCCTATAACTTATAGTAATAGAGAATTGACTAGATCAAATCCCTAGGAAATTAATTCACTTGCCCAAAGTCTCATAGCTAGAGTGTAGTCAAAGCAGAATTTCCATCTATCTCTTTCTATCAAAAGCAAAATATGACCAAAAATGACTTAATTTCTGAAAAAACCCAAGTTTAATTATTATTTAATGGAATCATTATGTTTCACTGCTGAACTGGAGGACCTCAAGATTCCTTATATTTAAATCTCTGGTGTTCTGAAAAAAGTGTGCAAAGAAAGAATCTGGAAGTGACAGAAATTTGTTATTGACTTTCAGTATGTTTAGTTTCAGCATTTTTGTCTATGAAGTGAACCAAATTGTTCCCCTGGAATAACTGTGGACATCATTTATTTGTGAAGATACATTCTTTCTAAAGAGTGGTCTGAGTATTACAAGTAACACATAATTGTTTTGTATTTTGTGATTTCTACTTAAAATTAATCCATTATTCAGCTGACTGAAAGTAAAGGAATTATATGAGATAATATGAAAAAATTACAATTTATTTTATACATAGATTGTGTGTGTGTGTGTGTGTGTGTGTGTGTGTGTGTGTGTGTGTGTGTGTTTCCTCCTCTTGACTATCTGATCACGGCATAATAGATGAGGAAACATTTTCTACTGACATTTTAATTGGTCAGTCCCTCCTATAAAATTCCCTGATACTGTTCTGACTCTACCTATTTAAATTTCAAGGTTGCATTGGCAATTATGATACATTATTGAGGCAATTCAAAATAATATATAGACATTTTAGTCTTTCCTTGTCTCCACTGATAACTTCATCACCCTTCCTCCCCATTTTTTCTATATTAAAGCTTACTGCTAAGTGTCTAGTGCTTGCTTAGCTGTATGCTGTTTTATACTATAACTGAAAAGGATATCAACATGAATCAGCTGAATTATGAAGATATATTTGTTTTTATACTTAAGAATCCAACCTGGTGGCTTCCTTGTTATGAGTTACACTTCCCCATTGGAAATCTGAATATTGTTTCTCTGCCTCTTTTCTCATTAATCCTTATCTCTGAGATAGTGTGTGTGTGTGAGGGGGGGGTTGGGGGGGGAATCGGGAAGGGAAAAGGGGAAAAAAAGGGAGAAAAAGCCCCGAATGTCAGCTTGAGACTGTGAGGAAGTTTGTGGAATCAGAAGAGGCAAAATGAATTCTTAGTCTCTGCTTTCATATTATTCTGTGCTACAATTGCAAGTTTTAATACCTGAATGCCATACTGACAGGTAATACAGATATGTAGAAATAGAGACAAATCATGCCTTATATTCTACCAAATTCAATACATCATTTCCTAAGTTGCCTACTAAGCACAGAACCTTAGGATGCAAAAACACAAAGGAGACAGTCCTTATCCTCAAGAGAATTATATTTATGGCTATAAATTATCCAACTCTTTAATCAGGAAGAGACAAAGGTTGAAATTGTATTCTTTCAAGCTGAATCCATTTTAGTTTGGATTTTGATTTTCTGTTCACCCCTTTTAGTCCTGAGGCTTGAGGGCTTTTGAGGGCAGCCAGAGAGTTATTTAAATATGAAGGACATACTTCTAGCTGTAGCCAGCAAAGATGAAACTGAGGGACATGAGTAAGGACAAAGAAGAGCTTCTTGGGAAATCTGAAGAAATTCTAAGAATTAGGGATAAAATCTCATCATAAGCTTCCTTGTTCTTATAAAGCAATAAGTGGTTAAGTGGAAGGATCAGAACACAGAGTTAGGGAGTGTCAAATTCAAATTCTGCCCTAGATAGTGGCTAGCTAAGGAAGTGCCTTAATATCTGTGCTTCAGCCTCTTTAGCCATAACAGAAGAGTAATAATAGCACTCTTGATCCGCAGGATAGTGGTAAAGATCAAATGAATTGGATTTAACACATTTTGTAAATCTTAAAGTGCTACATACATGTTAGTGTTATTATATGATTATTGCAATAATAAAAAGAAGACGTTTATATAACACTTTCTCATTAGCATCTAATTTGCTTAACCAGTGTCAGTTTCTGTAACTATTTTCCCATTAGAGCACAAGCTTCATGAGGTCAGAGACTGTTTAGGTTTTTCTTTATTTCCCCAAACACTTAGCATATGCTAAATATTTATTATATGCTTGTTGACTAGTCTGCTATTGTGATCTATAAATTCAGAAGTAATGGATGTAATATTACCTATCACATATAGCCCAGACCATAGTTTATAGGATTATATATGTATTAGGTAGTGAGACTCATTAAGAAAATTTTTAAATGATTGGATTTTATCTTAATCCTCCCAGCAAAGCTGCGTGCTACTTACTTCTTGTCAGTATATGATGAGCACAAATTAGCCAGGATTTGCTTGAAGTTACTAAACTAGTTTAGATTTTGATTTTCACATAATTAGCCTGGGAATTTAAAAAATTTATTATGAGTGACCAGTTTTAGGAGTTTTATTTATTTATAAACCAAAAAATATCAAATACTATACAAACACCGAATGCATTTTTAAAGTAACAGTAAAGAAAGAGGGAATACATATTTCCCTTTGAACCATTAATATGACATTGGGAAAATAAAAAAAAAAACTTGATGAAAGAAACATGCAAATAGTGCCTTCTCCCAGAGGAGCCTGACTGGCTTTGGATAGCTGGAGAAACACAACCCTGATTATCCTTCCCCATAACAGGCAAAATCTCCTGACACCATCTGCCTGTCCTCACCTACCAAACATGTCTGCTCCATTCTGAGAAAATGTCTCTCTGCAACTTTCTTCTCATGAAACAAAGTTATGAAAATAAACTAGCATTATTCATGAACACTTCACCAAGCCAAAATAACATGTGCAAAATAAAAATAAAATTCAGGAACCTACGTCTCAGTTGAAGCATAACACAGGCCGAGGGAAGAAAAGCCAGCCAGCTCCATAATAATTCTCCAACTTTCACTAACCGAAGGAGCCAGGCTGGCTAGTCTGCCTCACAAACCTGAGGTTGAGAGAATAGAGCCCTTTTTAGCATCACATGAAACAGTTTTTCCTTAAAAAAAAAAGAAAGAAAGAAAAGAAAAGAAAAATCTGCACTCTCCACATAGCCCTTGTGGTTATCCTTGAAGCACAGGAGGAAGACAGCCAAGACTCCCCAGAAGAATACATTTGAGTGAACCGAATGACTTTAAAGGGAAACGGGAAATGACCTACTGAGCAGTAATGTTCATAGAGATATTTGTATTTTAATATTGTTGGGAATTTTGCTGCTTATCAAAGTGAGAGAGTAAAAGCACTGGGCTAGAGCTGGGTATAGTATCATGCCACCAGGGAAAGATCCCTTTTACAGATTGTCAGTTTCTCATAAATCCTGACTTGGAGCAGCCTTCTTTCCCAGTATATTTTATATCACATTTTTTAGCACTTAACAATAGACCTGAAATGTTATAAATCCTGTAGAAGATGCAATTACTGCCCTTAATCAGCTCCTAGTTGAATCAATCAGACCATTGTGCGAGTGAGTATATGTGTGTGTGTTCATAGATATAAACACATAGAAACTAGCCAATGGCTTTGCACAAATGACCATTTATTATAAATATCATGCTGAGATAGAGACTGCCCTTTGCCTTTGTTACACTCTGGGAATAATTTGGTACTCAGAAAAGCCAACAAAACTTTAATAGGAATGGATGAACTATTGGGGGAATGATGGTCCTAAAGCGTGGTTCCTTCCTCAGCACATAGCAGTGAGGGTTTAGTAAAGAGGAATGTTGCAAACACTCCATCAAATCGGACCACTGAATTCAGGGTTGTGTTTCATTTTGTTTTGTTTTTCCCATTGTAATGAAGAAAAGTTTGAGAGAAGCTCTCCCTAGAAATTGAAATTGAAGGCAACAGGCTAGTACAGTGGACAGTACTGTTGAGCTTTCCATTTCCATGTGATCTAGTAACTTTCTTCTTTATTTAGGATTATTGACAACATACAACTAAATCCATAAGAAGTCTGTAAACTTTTCTTATGTTAGTACTGCTAGAGTGAGTAAATCCTAATACTTAAAGAACCTTCTTTTCTTCTCATTGATATTTACCATGGTAGGGCAAATTAAAAAATAAAAGGTATCAGAAATGGTATCTTTAATGTTACATTTAAAATATCTTAATGATCAAGTTAAGAAAAGAGTTTCAAGTTAGTTCAATTTTAAATGCTCTTGCGAGGCTTAGAAGTCATATACTTAGTAATTGAAAAATGTAAAAAAATAAAATAAAAATAAAAGGTGCATTAATCCAAGAATGGATCATAAAGATCTCACTTAGGAAGAGAACTTTAAGGTCATTTCTCCCAGACCTTTCATTTTCTTGAGGAGGAAATATCCCCAGAGAAGTTAAATGACTGACCTTGGGTCATAGAGGGACTAAGTTTTAGAGATAGTATTTGAACTCAGATATTTTGACTCTAAATCTAGCATCAGTTCCACTGTATCATCACATAGTATGTGCATAAAGCAATAAAAAGGTTACTAACTTCTATATCCAATTTGGAGTTTTGAGTTAAATGTGTATAAATCTACAACTAGTAGCCACCATTCCAATTAGGAAGAGCCTTTATAGAAAAGAAAATGTAATTGCTCGGCACCTTTCTCTGTGAACTCTCCATTGTATGAAGAAGTTACTGCAGTTTTTGACACAGACATAGCCTGAAAAGTGCTCAGTAGGAGAGGTGAAATACTCAGTAGCATTTTGCATGTGTGTTTTTGAGTGTATTGTATTTACATAACCATTTATATACCTGTACAAATGAATTATATACATATATAAAATCATAAACAAACATATATATGTGTGTATATGTATATATTCATATATATGTTGGTACATAGTTGTTTGCATATTGTCTTCTCTATTAGACTTTGAGGTACTTGATAATGGCCTGCTTTCTTTTTTCATATGTTCACAACACAGGGGACTGACATATAGGAGGAACTTAATAATTATTATTTACTTGATCAGGCAGAATTTTCTAATATTGAAGCTTGTAGGCTCACATGGGATCAAAGATTTAAATTTGAAAGGGATCTTGGAGTTCATCTAATCCTATCCAACCTCCATCTGAGAGATAGCAAACTGAGGTCCAGAGATGTGTGATCATACTCACAGTCAAAGAGATGGCAAATAGGTGAGTTGACATTCAAACCTACCCTTTGATTCCAAATTCCTTAGTTTATATTATCCTACCAGTTTTTATTAGAATTTTGGGGTGTGGGGGGCAGTGTGGGAACTCAGTGGATTGAGAGTCAGGCCTAGAGATGAGAACTCCTGGGTTCAAATCTGGTTTCAGATACTTCCCAGCTGTGTGACCCTGGGCAAGTCACTTGACCCCTATTGCCTAGCCCTTACCTCTCTTCTGCCTTGGAACCAATATGCATACAGTATTGATTCTAAGATGGAAGGTAAGAGTTAAAAAAAAAAGAATTTTGGGGTGTGACTAAGCATACTTGATTCTTTTGGTGGTCTGGCCAGTCACGAGAGAAAATAATGACCTTAAAGTTCCCTTCTTACGTGAGATCTTTATGATCCATTCTTGGATTAATGCACCTTTTATTTTTATTTCATTTTTACTTTTTTACATTTTTCACTTGCTTCCTATGGAACAGAAGGCTCAGGCTCATGTCCTGACTTAGGAACATCATCTCACTGGGTGCTTAGGTCTTCCTACATAGCAAATCATCTCTATCATTATTACTGTGACTACTACTTATTATTGTTATTAAATTTTATTACTATTTATTACTGTTACATTTTCAAAACAGTATCTTATTAGTCATATGTGTGTACCTACATATATATCATATGATAGAAATTTCCTCCTACTTTGTTTTCTCCACAACTAGCTTATCCTGAACTGAGGAGTGAATGGGGCATTTAGGAAGCTCTAGCACCTTTTCTGTAAGAGCTTGACAGACCCTTTTCAAGGCTGCTAATCCACTTTTGGTGTCCATTTTTTACCCAGTCTTCACCCGTGCTCCAAGAAACTGTACCATGCATTTATGCCACACTCTGGCTAAAAGTATCTTGGCAGAAATAGCACTGCTGGGTTTGTACCCCACACAGATAATAAGGGACAATACATGAACAAGAATATTCATAGCTGCGCTCTTTGTGGTGACAAAAAATTTGAAAATGATGGGATGCCCTTCAATTGGGGAATGGCTGAAGAAACTATGGTATATGTTGGTGATGGAATACTATTGTGACCAAAGGAATAATAAAGTGGAGGAATTCCATGGGAAATGGAACAACCTCCAGGAACTGATGCAGAGTGAGAGGAGCAGAACCAGGAAAGCATTGTACACAGAGACTGATACACTGTGGCACAATCAGATATAATGGACTTCTCTAGTAGCAGTAATGCAATGATCAAGGACAATTCGGGGGAACTTATGAGAAAAAAATTCTATCCACATTCAGAGGAAGAACTGTGGGAGTAGAAACATAGAAGAAAAACAACTGCTTGATCACATGGGTTGATGGGGAAATGATTGGGGACATAGACTCTAAATGATCACCTTAATGCAAATATCAATAATATGGAAATAGGTCTTGATCAATAACATATATAAAACCCAATGGAATTGTGCATCAGCTGCAGGAGGGGGTTGGGGGATGGTAGGGAAAGAAAATGAATCTTGTAACCATGCAAAAATATTCTAAATTAACTAATTAAATACCCCCCCCCCAAAAAAAAGGTATCTTGGCAGACAGGCTAAAACAGTTGAAAGAGAACTAAGAAGTCTCAAACTCATCATTGATTTAGGGGGATATCTACTCCAAGCATATGAAGACTTCTCCTGGTAGAATAGGCAGATAAGAACAGTTTGTTGCAATGGCTATGAAGGTGGCTGAAGCAGGAGTTGTGGAGTGCCTTGATCAGTCATGGAAGACTCCAAGGTCATCCATAGTATCCCGGATCATCACCAATAATCCTGACTTTTCTCTTGCCACTGGACTTTGATGACTCTGGAAGAAAGAATAAGACTGATGACTTTGTACAACTTTGCCTCACTTAAATCCAGTTCTTGCATAAGTTAAGATATCACTCCATGGTGTTGATTGTCCTCTTCAAAAATAAAAGACAACAATCCAAACCTAAGAGCTAAGTGTTAGAAAGAATTACAGATACTAGCTATACTCACATATGAAACTTACCATCTTCTCTAGCCCACATTCTGATGGATTATCTGTTTTTCATTATTTCTATGGGTTTATCTTTATTTTGGGGGGGACCTGAAAATTGGGAGAAAGAGGGAATAATGATGAAATTGTCAAAAGTGAAGAAATAAAATTTCTCTAAAACAGTTCCTTAATCTGAATTTTTTTCTGCTTCCAACTTCCTCATAGGAAGTGAACCATACAGCCTAAAAGGAAATATAACAATTGAAGTATATATATATATATATATATATATATATATACATATAATTATTATTTTTGGTAGGAATATAATGTGTTGTTGGTGCTGAAATTGGGCAGTTGCCTACAGATTTTCTGATAAGTCAAAGAAAATTTTATGGAAGAATAGAATTGTATTTATTTAT
The DNA here is from genome assembly GCF_027887165.1 of Monodelphis domestica. NCBI lineage: Eukaryota > Metazoa > Chordata > Mammalia > Didelphimorphia > Didelphidae > Monodelphis > Monodelphis domestica. The sequence goes on from NC_077228.1 coordinate 359,215,826, forward strand.
TTAGAAAAATGGGCATCACGTTAAGTTAGGTAGAATTCAAAGGAAACCATTCTTCTGTGTGTAAGGAAGGAAATTATTCCTCATGTAGGAAATGTCAATGATAAAGGTACTATTTCAGAGATTAGGAGAAGCACCTAAATATTCCAGTGGATAAAGCAATGAACCTGCTGTATAATCTTTGTTGAGTCTCTAAACTTTTGTGTACCCCAGTTTCCTCATCTGTAAAATGGGTAAAATAAGACCATCCATTCCCTAGGACTTTTGTGAGAATAAGATGAAATAATATTTGGTAAACTGTAGGCAAATCTTAAGCTAAAATTAGTGGTATATGAGAAATGCTCCTGTTGAAGAATATAATTGGGACTTTGATACCAGTTGCTTTGTGAACTTTTTAATAAGCTGAGAAAAGAAATACTAACTCAATTTTCTATTTATCTAATAACTACAGGTTGCACAAAACACTATCAGGTGAGAAAATATCTAATGGAGTCATGCTGAGCATACATGTTAATTAAATAAGCTTAATGATAACAAGAGAGATTTTTTTTCCCCTTGCAAGTAGTTTTGAATAGGAACATTAAAGGCTTGATGCTGAAGTTTGAACTGCTCTATACTTTCCAGTCTTACAGATTTGTCCAGCAGTAGGCTCAGTGAGAATCAAATAATTAGACCCCCTGCCTCCTTCATTCCATATTAACAAATGAAGGCCCTCTCTCTCTCTATCTCTCTGTCTCTGTCTCTCTCTGTGTCTCTCTCTGTGTCTCTCTCTGTCTCTGTCTCTCTCTCTCTCTCTCTTTCTCTCTCTGTCCTCTCTCTCTCTCCTTTCTCCTTTCTTTCTCCCCCCATATTCTATTTCTCAACATTGAAGCTATTATCCCAAGACTTTCCTCCCCTTCATTACTAGTTTTCTAGAAATAGTACTGTGTTCTACTTTTACTTTCTTCTGCCTCTATTGTCTCTTTCAGTCTGGCTTCTAATCTCAAAACTTTCCTGAAACTGCTTTTGATAAATTCACCCTTAACCTCTTACTTGATAAATCCAATAGCCATTACTCAACCTACATTAGCCCCCATATTTACATATTTCAGTAACACTAACACAGTTGATCCCTCCTCTCTTCTACATATTATCTCCTCTTTTCTCTAAAATCTTTATCCTTATTCTCCTTCTACCTTTCTGACTATTTTCCTTTGTCTTTTAGTGGAGCCTTAAGTGTTTTTTTATTCCCTACAATTTTATCCTTGATCCCCTTATTTTCTCTCTTTTGTTTAGAGATCCCATCTAGTCTCATCACTGGTACAGTGATAGCTAAGATTATTGCAGGATTATGATATCCAAGATACCCTGCTTCTTCTCCCTTGGGTGCTAGTGATTTTTTTTTCCTTTCCCTTGCCTTCCCTTGCCTTGCCTTCCCTTCCCTTCCCTTGCCTTCCTTTCCCTTGCCTTCCCTTGCCTTTCCTTCCCTTCCCTTGCCTTGCCTTGCCTTGCCTTGCCTTCCCTTCCCTGCTTTTTTATTTTCAGTGGCATATCTTCCCTAGAGACATTGTGCTAACTGGATCACCTAAGGGCAAAAATTCTACTTCCATGTTAGCACTTATAAGTGTGAGTTGGCAATAAAGGGATGTATGCCCTTGCCAAGTTCTGTGCTCACTGATCCCTATGCTGTGGACTCTAGACTTTAAAAAGTCTCATTGAAACTATATCCACTATCAATATATAAGTCTGACTGTACACAATAACAGGAACTGATCATTTTACTTTGTCTGTGGAGCAACAAATTTAGTGTTAATGGTAGCAAACACAGAGCCTCATAATATCCTACAGTCTCTGTCCAGATTAGTACAGAATAAAATTGTTCCCAGATGCAATAATTCCCAGTTACCATCTCAGATTTTCATTACCACAATTATTGCTTCTATAAAGCTCTGATTCAGAGTTGTAGAATTGGATATGAAATTTGAAGAAAGAGAAAGATTTATTTCTTCATTTTCTTATTTATTTATTTTAATTTAGAAGCTATTTTGGCACATTTTAATATTATGTAATAATATTTAATATTATAATGTATTATAAAAATAACTGGAAATTAAAAGGAGTGTCCCTCAATTGTGGAAAAGATAAATAATTGTATATGAATGTAAGAGAAGGATTTTTATAGGTTAGGTAAGTCAAGACTGTATTCCAGGCATGAATGACCTATCAATATAGGTAAATAAGTCCATATCTATATCTATCTTTATAAAATGTGTATATTATTAGCTAGATAGTTCAATCTATTTAGACAGCTCTTATCTCTCTCCTTAGATCCATTTCCATATTTCCATCTTCACCCATATGTCCTATTGTCAACTACACTCATAAGATATACAATTTAACCCATCATTCACTACCATTAAAGGAATCAAAGTCTGAAAAAAAATTGAAACATACCATTCTTTATTTCCTTCATGAAATTTTCTCTAGTGTAAGTAATCTGTACCTTCTTTCACAACATGATAAACTTGGGAAAATGTATTATATGATAATATATTTACAACCTAAATCACATTACCTACCTTTTTGGAGAGGGTGAAGAGTTAAGAGGGAGGTAGAGAACATAGATTGCAAAATATCAGAAAACAAATATTTTTAAAATTGTATGACTTGTAATCTGGAAAAAAGTAAAAATGCATTATAATTTAAAAAGCTAACCATCTCCCCTCCAAAGCCACCCAGTCTTTCCCATCCTACAAAATTCCCTTTTTATGCTGATGGCATAATAGCACCTATCTGATGGAGCTGTTGGGAAGATCAAATTAGATACACATATGGACATATTTACCTATATGACATTTGGGGAACCTTAAAATGCTATATAAGTATTAGTTATCATCATTCTCATTTTCATTAGCATTATCACTTTTATCCTTCTAGTCATTCATGCTCAAAATACCAATACTCTTATCATTATTATTATTATTATATTTCTATTTAAATGATTTGCCACATTCTATCAAAGCTATTTCTACAATAACTTTCATGTCCATCTTTTCCTATTCACTCACATTTCTGCCACGGTGGTTCAGACATTCATCAACTTTCACTTCTATAATTGAAATAGCTTCTTAACTGGTCTTCTTGACCCCAGCCCCACTCCCCTCCCTCTTCATGTTACTGTTAGAAATATCATTTAGTGGCTCCCAAGTCCCTATAGAATAAAATTAAAGTCCTTGGTCTAATATTGAAGTGCCTCTACAGTCTGTTTTCTTCCTAGCTTTATACTTTCACATTAGCATCTTTAACATGTACTGTTCTAGCAAAGCTGGAATGATAGCTGATAGCTGCTCCCCCAGTTCAACCTAAATTTTCATACCTCTAGTCATTCTCATAGACCTGAAATATAGGCATCACTTTTAATTTCAATTTCTTTGACACTAGAAAAAATAGCTTCCAAATTAATATAAAAATGAGAAAATAAATTAAAAAATCTTTCTTTTTTCAAATACCATATCAGGTTATACCACTCTTTGAAACCATTATCGTACATACACCCCCAATCCAAAATAACAATTTCCTACTGAATTCTGAATTCTTCCTAGAATATTTTGGCTAGACTTCTTCTTTGCTTCTTTTGCATTTCTCCTTGTATCATACTTATCTATGTGCATGTTATATTATCTGCAATTGGACTGTGATTTCCTTTATTTTTTCACTCTTCTGATCCTAGCAACTAACACAGCTCCTTACAGTATGCACTTAATTGATATTGGTTGTATGAATATGACTTTCTTAGGAAGTATAAATCAAGCTCTACAGTAACGTAATCTTTATCTATTTCATGGAGTTTTTCATAGTCCATAACTTCTTCACATCTCCTGGGGTTTTAGAGAATCATCATGCATGAAAGAATAATCTGTGAATTCCACTGAAATTACATTTTAATTCTCATTTCTTTGCTTTCCTCTCTGTACTCCACTAAGACCCATAAAAGAGAGATCTTCAACTTACCCATTTTTCGATCAGCGATAATCAGCAGGGAGTCAGGTGGCCCTACTGATCAATTTTCTCAGCAGGGTTTCCCATTTCTACATCTCTTTTCTTATCTGTCTTATTCTCTTTCTTTACACACATACACACACACACACACACACACACACACATATACGACTTGTAGAGATAGAAGTTTGCAAAGTGCATTCAGCTTAGAAGAAAACAAAATGAGATCTTTATTTTTTGGAAAGAAGAATGCCTCTTCTATAAAGGTCATTTGACCTGCTAGTACTCATCAAAAGTCAGGATTTGTTGATATTGTTGTTATTGTTGTTGTTGTGTATGCATATGTGTTTGTGTGTGTGGGGGTATGTTTTAAATTTATGGAACTTTTACTTCAGTGATGAATGTATCTAAAACAACTCATTTTCTTTCTCCTTAATTTTTTTTTTCTTTTCACAACTTATCTATCACCACCAATGGTCCCAATGTTCTTCCAATCACACATACTCATAACCTCAGTCAGCTTTAAGTACCTCTTGAAACGCATCTTCCCGCCAGTTCTATCTCCATAATTTCACTAAAATATATTTATTCCTTCCTCTACATACCATCACCATTCTTATTTAGGCACATATTATTTTTAACCTGGATTTTTGTCCTTGCCTTCTATAAGAGTAGACTCCTTAACTCCAGTATCACCCCCATCTCCCATCCAGTCTTCACATGACTGTGAGATTACTAATCTTAATTTTTAAAATTACCCCATTGCTCAAAAGTATATATTGTTTGTAAAAGAAAAATCCGTTCTCCTTAGGCTTTTATTCATGCAGTCTACAATTTAACTCAAGTTAACTTTCATAATTAGGCAAAATATTAATATCTTTTATTCTGACATCAACATCACTTCATGAAATACCACATCACTACTATACAATTAAACCCTCTTTTGTAACAAATGGAAATATTTAAGCAAAAATTCTGAATACAGTGACAGACCTTGATAATATGTACAATCTTCTATCCTTGTGCTCCACCCCTTCCTCTACCTAAAGAAAGAAGGTATATTACATTATTGGCTCTCTGAGACTTTGGCTGATTTTTCAATTGATTATTATTTGACCTCCTTTTAGCATTCTCTTTATTTTCTTGTAGTAATTGTATATGTTGTTTTTTCATTTTTCTTTCTTTCATAGAAATCTTTCCAGGTTTTACTTAATCTCTCATTTGCAAATTCTTGATGCACATTAATAATCCCATCATATTCATGTAACAATTTATTCAACCATTCCCCAATCAAATCAGCATTTACTTATTTTCAAGACATTTACTACCATGAAAATGTGATTATGAATATTTTTGGTATAAGTTGAACCTCTGTTTCTGTCTTTGATCTCTTTTGCATATATGCCTACTACTGTGATTGTTGGACCAGATTACAGAAATATTAGACTGGTTGGACCAATTCACAGCTTCACCACCAATATATTTATGAATATGTTCTCCCATAGCCTCCACATTTATTGCTCCTGAGTTTTTTCTCTTTTTCCAATTTTCAAGGTATGTTTAATTTGTTTTTTCTTATTTTTAGTTATTTGGAGCAAATTTTTATTGGGTTATAATATTTTTGAAATTTTCTTTCATTTGTTAGGATTTTAAAAGTCATTTATATTTGTGTTAATTACCGATATATCTTGGATTTTAGATATTTATGATACTTAATGTAAATAACTTTTTCATTCTATATTTTCTCTTATTCTACCTTTTGATTTTATTCAAATAAAATCTTTTAAATTTGTGGTTAAACTATTGATTTTATCTTTATAAGCACTTCTGCAACTTATTTAGTTAAAAATTGGCTTCCTAGCCATAGTTGTTAATGGAAACTAACTAATTCTGATCTCTTCTCTTTTCTATTAAAAATAATGTGACCTTTTATAATCAGGTTGTGAATCCATTTTAAACTTACGGTATATGGTATATGATGCTTGCCTGAATATTCCCTATATTTCCCAACAGTTCATATAAAAGGAAGTCCTTTCCCAGTAACTTATGACTTGTGGTTATTGACAGTCTATTCCATTGAGCTACTTTTCTATTTTTTTTAACTAGTACCAAACAGTTTATTTATAGACTAACTTTTGAACCTTATCTCACAATGTGGCTGCTTTCTTATTATACTATGCTTCAGCCAAAATACCCTACTCACTGTCCTCCAAATGTGCCCTATATTTTTATTCATGCTATTTCCTATTTATAGCATGCTATTTCCCTACCACCATGATCTACTTGCTAATAATTTAGTGAGACTCCAAGTGTTTCAATCCCACTTCTTCCACAAATCCTTGTTTTATTTACCCTGCAAGAAGCTTTCTCCCTTATCTGATAAAATAACCATATTATATTTTATATGATGCTTATTTGTGTATGTATTTGGTCATTATTACTAAATGTTAAGCTCTTCAAGGACAAGGACCATGCCTTATTTTTTTTATCTCCACCAGAGCCTAGTACCATGCATAATGGATAGAAAGTACTTAATGTTCATTGAATGTTATTGAAAGAAGAACCATATAATCTACCATGAGATTTATATTATTGATTCCCAAATCCATATAATCAGCTTAAATATTTCCCTTGAACTTCAGTTCTCCATCACCTATTAAACATTTCAAACTGGATAGTCTGGTGATATTTGAAACTCAGCATCTCTAACACAGGACTAATTATTTTCTCTTCCTAACACACTTTCTCCAAGCTTCCATACTTCTATTGAAAGCAATTCAATTCTTCTTGTAGTTTCAGAAACCTCACCTCAGTATAATTCTCAGCTCCTCATTCTCCAACAGTCCACATTTCCAGTCAATTGTCAAATCTTGCCATTTCTACCGTCAAGGATTCAAACCTTGCCATCTACTTACATAGCTTCCATCTTATTTATGGCCCTTATCATCTACAATCTAGATTATTGAATGGCTTCCTAGTTGATTTCTTTGAGTCAAGTTTCTCTCTGCCAAAGTGACTTGTGTTACATTGACCACATCACTCCACTGTTTAATCAATTCCAAATATTTCCAATTATCTCTAGAATAAAATATTGTCTCCTTTGTTTAGTCTTTAAAGTTTATCATAACTGTGTCCCCAATCTACGTTTCTAAACTCATTGTATATTATTTACTTCTCTTTCTCTTCAATCCAGAAAAATTGGCCTTTTTTTGTTCCTCATATATAGCTTCCTAGGTCCCATATGTATGTCATGGTATTGACTGTCTCTTGGACCTGGAATACATTTCTTCCTCCCATTTTAATTCATAGAATTTCTCTTCATTCAAGATTCATCTGAAGATCAGCCTTCTAAATGAAATCTTTCTTAATTCCCTCAATTTCTGGTATCCTTCTTCCCAAGCTACTTTGTGTTTAACCCCTTTGTATTTATTCTCTGTATATGTGTGTGTACACAACTACATGGTTGCTTATGCACATACACATATCCATACATGCCCTTGTTATTTTCCTCCATTTAAATGTAAATTCCTTATGGGTAGGGATTTCTGCATTTACTGACTTTGTATTCCTAGAGCCTAGAGAGTTCTTGGCAAATGATAGTGGGTTAATAAATCCATATTGTGTGATTAAATGCTTAACTGAAAATTTGTGGTCCAAATGAAACTTGTCAAGTTTAAGAACTATTTTCAATGTAATAATCAATTCATGATTTTCAATTTAAAAACCAAATGCCAACATTGTGAGTGATTTCAAATCTTACCTCATACTACTCTTCAAAAGAGATGCTATTATATTTCTAAATTTCCCTAATTCTTTCTTACCTTCCCTTTTCTCTCTACCCTGCCTTTTCTTCCATCTTCCTTCCATCACTCTCTTTTTTCTGATTCTTTTTTCTTCTTTCTCACATTTATAGGCAAAAACAATTCCATGTCAATATTTCCAGGAGTAATTAAGTGATGCAAAGTAGGAAGACTTACTTTGCATTTAGTCTTCTGGCCCTGAAACAATGTCAGTAATCAGGCTATAATAAGGATTCTTTCAGGTCATTCAAAGCATTACTTGTCATGCTCCTCCCTTCCCTACAGCATGAGTTTTGCACCCATTTTTTTCCTGCCTACCTTTTCCTCAGCAAGTAATGATTTGAGAGCAGTAGAAATCTTTACATTATCCCAGTAATGTGTCAATTAAATAAGGCATTTTATCCAGATTACAAAGATTTGTCTGAGGTGGCCACCACTTTGTTAAGGCTGTTTTGTGGACATCTTCATAATTAATGGAAAAATCATTAGGAATTCAGTCTTTATTAACCCCTGTAGCTGCAGGGGCCCATTTCATCTTAATTGCATTCATTTGGCACTGGCAGTATTATACAGAATAATCACTAATAAATGATCTTTTAATTTGTACCAATCAACAGAGCTCGCTTTCATGCCAATATTCCTGTTTCTTTGATGTTGACCTGTCTTGATTTTTGATCATTTGGGCTTAAGATGATTTACTGGAAAATCAATAGCAATACCAGAACTGCTTGTATTCATACATCTGTGGTTAGGTTCTATTTTAGTGTATTTTGATTGAAATAAGTAGTGCTTGATTACCCATTCAGTTTTTTTTAAGAAACTACACATAATCAGGTTGGGAAATCTGGTACTGTATTCTTATTCAGAGGAAAATAATTGGAAACTGTAGGAAAGCTGAAGATTCTGGACTGCAAGTCAGGGTAACACTTCAGATGCCACTAATTAACCAACTTTGTCTGTAATCTCCTAAAGGCCTTCACCAATATAGTAGTAATATGCTATTACCCATTAGCAAGGCCAATGGGGGCTTGGGTACACTTGTTAATAGGAAAAATCGAGACAGTTTCTCTCATTATCCCCCTGTCAGCACAGTCTCTGCTGTGTAAAATGGCCATCATTGTTCTGTTGGTCAGCTAACCAGAAACCCAGCTACTGTAAAGAAACATTCTGCAGCTAATTGAAAATGACTGAAATATCCCCTTATCATCCAGTCACCTCTCTTTATTCCCAGAACAATGGAACACATATAGACTAGGTGGGGGGAAAAGAAAGTTCAGTCTATGACATTGAATTTTTCCTGACTAATACAACTACAAAGAAGTCTTTGAAGATAATTCCAGAGGGAAAAAAATCCACTTATTTTTAAGGTAATAACATTAAAGCTTTGAGTTAGTTTAGAATACAGTATTTGCTGTTCTGATTCATATTTTGTGTTTATATTATTCTGTTCACTGGTGGATCTCAAAGCTTTTTACACAAAGGGGTCTTGATCCCCATTATACAAATGAGGACATAACACAAAGAACTAAAGGTGAAGCAAAACTACACAGAATGGGAGGTCCAATAAAGCAAGAGAAATACAAGGTAGCTAAACTGGATTCCTAATGTTGTGTATCATGCGCAAGTTCTCTACATGAAGAAACATGCAATTTTGAAAATGATATTTATTAAATAATATTAGTGTGTCATTTCATAGAATCTCAGAGTCTAAAATTATCTCAGAGGTTCTATCTATTTCTTCTTTATTTGAGCCAAACATCATTGAATACCTCCAGTGATATTCTGTTTCTAAGCTGTTGTTCTTTTTTTTCCCACTGAAATTAGTTCCATTTCTACTTTTATGCATCTTCCAATAACTGTTCTGAGTACTGCCCACTGGGATCAAAACTGTCTACTGGGATCCCTCTTTTTTACTTAAACTTCAAAAATTTAAACACAACTACCATGTCTTCCTTGATCATACTATGCAGACAAGAGGACAGCAGTCCTCTTCTCATCCTGTCTTACTGGCTGTATCTCTCTTCTATTCCATTTTGTCATTGCTTTCCTTAAAGCTTCTAAGTAGGAATTGAATACAATACTCAAGACCAAGAGTTCTTAGCCAGGAGTCTATAAATTTCTTTTAAAAAACATAATTATATTTTAATATGTAGTGAGGTCCCAAGTTTACTGAGGGCTGTCCCACATGTGTAAGATGGTGGTTGGGATGTTAAGTGCCTTGAAGTGAGGCAGAATAGATCTCTCTAGCCTCTTCTTCATCTTTACTTCTCAAAGAGAGACTTTAATTCCTGCAGAGGAATGTGGGGATCAGGAAGTAAAAAGCTACTCCATTCTACTCAGAAAGAAAGGATAACAGGAGAGGATTAAATTTATCTGCTCCCATTAAATATGATGTGTATAGGGGATATGATCAGGTTCAATCTAACTTTTGATTGTTGTATCATAATTGGGAGGAAGGAAGATCAATTGAACATATAATGAAGTCCAGAGGAGAACTGGGGGTGAAAAAATCAAGAGATATCTGCCCTGGGCACCCATCTTAAATGAGAAAACTCTACCTTTACCTCCTCCAATCAGAGGGAAGGAAGGGTTTCAGAAGAAAGAGGTTCTGATGAAGTTTGAATTCCAGGGATAATGTGACCTTACAGGAAGATGAGATTCCTGAGAGGTATGGTAAAGTTCACAGGACTGAATCTAGGTAGTAAATGAAAGGTTTGAGAAATGAATTATTTTTGAGAAAGTTCAAAGACATTGCGAATTATTAGTGAATTACTAACTAAATCAGTTACTCAGTTACATTCTGGTATACCATATGCACTCATCAGAATGAAGCCCAAAGTTTTATGTTATTAAATACATGGTTGCTTTAAGTTTTCATTGTTTGACAGCTTTAAATTGAAAATGCTCTCCACAGTGCCTCATACATAGCTTAGCTCTTCTTCAAACAATCTACAAGTAAACATGTTTGTAAGTGCTTTGGAAAGGAAATAAGAAATATTACAGTGCTTACTTTGTGTCAGGTATTGTGCTATAACCTTGAGATACAAAGAAAGGAAACCATCCTCAAAGAGCTCCATTCATTATTTTAAAATATTTTTATTACATTAAATGTTTCCAAATTATATCTACAATTTAATCTTATTTTTTAATTATTTAAATTTCAAATTCTCTCTTCCTCTTTCTATTGCCTCCTATTTGAGAAGGCATACAATTTGATAAGTTATTTATAAGACATCATACAAATTTCCATATTAGACATTTTGCAAAAGAAAACATACAGAAAAAGAAAATAAAGCAAAAATTCATATGCTTCCATCTGCATTCAGAGTTTATCAATTCTTTCTCTGGAGGATAATAACATTTTTCATCATGGATTCTCTGAAATTGTCTTGAATCATTGTCTTGAGTAGAGTAACTTTTCTACAGCTGATCAGTTGATTAGCCTTACAAGTTTGCTTTTACTGTGTCAAATATTCACATGGTTATAATTACTTCATGTTGGGTGAGTTCATATATCTTCCCAGGTTGTTCTGAAACCATTTTTGCTTATCATTTTTAGAGACATTATATCCCATAATAATCATACACCACAACTTGTTCAACAATTCCCAAATGATGTGCATTACCTCAGTTTTTGATTCTTTGCCATCACAAAAAGAACTGCTATACATAATTTTGAACAAAGAGATCCTTTACCCATTTTCTTAATTTTTTTCATACAGACTCAGTAGTGGTGTATTGATGTACAGTGTTAAAACACTTTGGGTATATTTCCAAATTGTTCTCCATAATTAAAGGACTACTGCACAACACCTCCAACAAAAGATGTATCCTAAATTTATCCACATCTCACCCAACATTTATCATTTTCCTTTTCTGTCATATTAGCCAATCTGATAGGTGTGACATATTACCTCAGAGTTTTAAAATTTGCATTTGTCTAATCAGTAGTTAATTAAACTATTTTAATATAACTATTGATAGTTTTAATTTCTTGTTCAGAAAACTGCCTATTCATATCCTTTGACCATTTGGCAACAAGGGAATGGCCCTTATTTTTATAAATTTGTCTGAGTTGCCTATATATTTGAGAAATAAGAGCTTTATCAGAAAAACTTGCTAAATTTTTTCCCCAATTTTCTGTTTTCCTTCTAATTTTGACTACTTTAGTTTTCTTTTGTGCAAAAGCTTTTTAATGTAATCAAAATGATCTGTTTTACTTCTTGTTATCCTCATGATTATTTGTTTTGGCATAAATTCTTTCCTTATCCATGGATATGATTAGTAAATTTTCACTGTTCTCTTAATTTACTTATGAGGCTACTCTTAATGTCTAAATAATTTATCAATTTTGGATTTTCCTTGATATATGTTGTAAAATGTTGATCTATGTCTAGTTTCTGCCAAACTTCTTTGTCTCAGCAAATTGTGTTAAATGTTTAGTTCTTACCCCCAAAATATGAAACTTTGGAACTATCAAACACAAGATTACTGTGGCCATTTACTACTGTGCATTGCTGAACTAAACTATTCCATTGATCCACAATCTATTTCTTAAACAGTACTAGATTGGTTTGATAATTAGTCCTTTGTGATATATTTTTAAATCTGGTTAGTACGTAGGCTGTCTTTCTTAACATTTAAAACATTTCCTTCATAATGAATTTTGTCATTATTTTTTTCTAATTCTATAAGGTAATTCTTTGATAATTTGTTTCATATAGCATGAAAGAAATAAATTAACTTAAGTAGAATTGTCATTTTTATTATGTTGTCTTGGTCTGCCTATGAGCAATGAATATTTCTCTGTTTAGACATCTTAATTCATGTGAAAAGTACTTTGTAATTATGTAAATATACTCACTGGGTTTGTCTTGGCAGGTAGACTTCCAAGTATTTTATATACTTTGCATTTTTAGCTAAATTTCTCTATCTCTTCCTGCTGGGTACATTTGGTAATATATCAAAATGTTGTTGATTTGTGTGTATTTATTTTATTGTGTGGGATTTTTTTTTGGTGTGGCTTTATATACTGCAAGACTGCTAAAGTTATTAATTATTTCAACTAGTTTTTGTTTCTTTACTTTTTCTAAGCATATATCTATAGAGTGATACTTTTGTTTCCTTATAGTAAACTATTATTGCTTAAAGGTTGTTTTTTTTCCTACTGTTATTCTTAGACTTTCTAGAACAATATTGAATAATAGTGATGATAATGGGTATCTTTATTTTACCTCTGATCATATTGGGAAAACTTCAACTTCATCCCCATTATAAATTATGTTCCTTCTTAGTTTTGGAAAGATGCTCTTTATCATTTTAAGAAAGGGACAATTAGAGACAACATGGTGGCTTACTAGTAGGAAAAGCTGGAACCACTATGACAATCCTCCAAATACATAAATCAGAACATATTACAATGCAGATGAGGGAAGAAGATAGAAGAGGAGATGAAAGGCAACAATAGAAGAAGAATATCTGAAGATCTGGCAAGTAGAATTGCATCCAACATATACATTTAGGACACATTGATCATAAGATATTCACATTAGCCCTATGAGGCCTTACCTGGATGAAATGTATTGGGACATTTCACTCAGGTAATATCAGGACACATATAGGATTGTGTATATATATATATATATATATATATATATATATATATATATATATATATACACACATATATTGTGTTGTTTTTGTTTTTTAGTGTTATCAGAGGACCCTAATCCCAAACACTCAACTCTTGGTAAGTGCCATTTCAAATGTGTCTCCATACAGTTTCCCTGTCATAGTTTTTAATTTCTCTATTTATTCTTTCTACTTGACCTGATCTTTGTGGATGCATGGAATATGAAACTTTGCAGAGATTCCCAAGTTCTCATACACTTGTTTTAGAATGCTATCTGTGAAATGGGCCCCTTTAACACAAGTCAATTGTGACTGGCACTCCAAATCTTGGAACAATCTCCCTCAGCAAGATCTTAACTACTAATGCTAAAGTGTTCCTAGCAGCTAAAAAAGTATAAAGACCAAATAGCAGATGTTAGAAATAAAGGTAAGTGAAAAACAGTCAAATGGAATCTTCCAGTACTTCCCTCAGTCCAACTGCAGAATGGTATTTCCCAGTAGAATGTTACCTGAGTACCAGTGAGACAGAAAATTCCAGCCAAAATGATTACCTGTCAGTCAGAGCCACCCCCCTCTGCCACTAGCACAAAGATTCCATTAGCTGTTTTTGCTCTGCCAGAAGAAGCTCTCAGAATTCTAAGGGGCTCAAGATGGCAGTTTTCCTTAAAATTCAAAATTTACTTGACTCTTGTCCTTCAAACTCATGAACTGAAAGAGACACCTACCTCCAAGTGGAGGTAGATTGTTTGGGAAAGGACTAGATGGATGAGAGATGAGAAATACCCCCCCACAATTCCCCCTCCCCAACCAGAGCCAGTAAAGCACAAAACTCTTGGGCTTTAGAAACCAAGTTTATTTTGATAATTGGAGAAAGGGAAAAGGTAGTTAGGGTCCCAACACTACAGATCTAGACTCAACCCAACTTCTACACACCTCATGAGAGGCTGTCCTTCATTTTCTTCTGTAGGCCCTGCCTTTCTGCTCCCTGTTCTTGTCTAAAACCCCAAATACTATCTGACTATCTGCTAACATAACTACACAGATTGTCTTTAAGAAGGCTGAGGAGGCAGGACTCACTGGTAGGCTGAATCTCCTCTCTAGCCTGGGGTTGGCTTCCTAGTTAACCCAGAGTCCCAGGTGACAAATATCTTGGGATTACCTTAAACAAGTTGATCATTGACCAGTAGCTCTCAGACAGGTTCATCTCTGAACTCCAGGAAAAAGGCAGTCTCCTCCAATGGCAATTCTCCAACCTAGGAATCCCTAATCTTTACAAAAGATTAATTTTTTCTCAGGGGATGCCAGAGTAAAAATCTTCCTTCCAGCTCAGTGGAAAGTCAGATCAGAAGTGATAGTTAAAAATAGTCAATTCCCAAGATCCTCCTCTCCTTTCAGAATCTTCTCCCAGGGTTTGCATCTAAATGCAAACTTTCTTTCTTCTTAAAGATAATCTATGAATTTTTACCTATCCCTTATTTCTTATCCTCACATTTCCAAACCAATCTTTAGAAAGCACCTAAAAACAAGTGTCAAAAACCAAAGGTAATCCTGAAGTGAGGGGGCTCTTCTGCTAAATATAACTTAAATGGTAGACATAGAGAGTTGATTTTCACAAGATAAGGAGCAAAACTATGCAGAAAGGAGTGTGGGCTAACCACCTCAGTTTCCAAATCTGGGCATAGGCCAACTTGGGATCCCATGAACCTGGCTACACCAAAACAGAGCACCCACACTCCAGAGCCAGCCCAGGCCCTGGCACCAGCCCACAGTGTGGTCTAGATTCTATACTGCTTGCCCCTTTCAAGACTACTCTGATTGCTTATGCACAAAGGGCTCTAAAAGAATGCCTACCCTCAATGCCTACCAGCCATACCACTTCTTTGGGGTTTGTACTCAAAAGACATAATAAGTAAAAAGACTTGTACAAAAATATTTATAGCCATGCTCTTTGTGGTGGCAAAAACAATTTTTTTAAATGAGGGGGTGTCCATAGATTGCAGAATGGCTGAAGAAAATTGTGGTATCTGATGGTGATGGAATATTACTGTGCTGAAAAGAATAATGAACTGGAGGAATCCCATGTGAACTAGAGAAACCTCCAAGAATTGATGGAGAGCAAAAGGAGCAGAACCAGGAGAACATTGTACACAAGACTGATACATTATGACACAATCAAATGTAATAGGTTTTTTTTTTTTTTAACTAGCATCAATGCAATGACCCAGGACAATCCAGAGGAACTTATGAGAAAGAATGCTATCCATATCCAGAGAAAGAACTATGGGAACAGAAATCCAGAAGGAAAACATATGATCAATCATGTAGTTCAATATGCATAGGATTAGGGTTTTGATGTTAAAAGATCACTTCTGAAAATATGAATAACATGGAAATAGGTTTTGAACAATGATTCATGTATAACCCAGTGGAACTGCTTGTCAGCTCCGAAAGTGAGGAGGAAAAAAGGAGGGGGATTGTAAATCTTGAAATTTCTCAGACTTGTGAATGTTAAAAATTTCCACATTGAGGAATCCTCCATTGGAACAAATTCCCTACTGGGAAACATTCCCCATTTTGATGTGAGAACTCGCCAGGATCAGAAATGGGAGAACCTCTACTCCACCCATACTTAAGACTGCTTTAGGGGAGAAAAATCCTTGCTATGGGAGGACCTCGATTCCACCCTTACTTAAGACTGCTTTAGGGGAGAAAACTCCTTGCTAAACAATGAAAGTACTTGGACCCATGCTTATAATAAGGCAAGGAGTTCTTTGAGCCATGCCTGTTTTTTAGAATTGATACAATGAGATGCTAGGTACCTAAAAGGGTCGGGCAAGTTTTCTCTTAATGAGATTAATTGACTCAGCTGTGTTTTCACTGGTTCAGACTTACTGAGGAGATTAGTCGACACAGCAGCATTTTTTCTGGTTCAGACTTACTGAGGAGATTAGTCGACTTAGCAGGAATTCAGATGGGCAGTCCTTTGGAAAATGTCTACAGTGATTGGTAGATATAAGGACTTAGGAGAGGTGACATAGGAGAAAAACCCCTATATAAGAAAAAGCAGAATCTCTTGAGAAAAAAAATCCTTTTGGAGGATCTCTGATGAGGATCACTTGGGAAGAATCTGTTGAGAGAGCCTCTGGAGAAGGGAAGCTCTTGGAGGATAATCTCTAAGGAGGTCTCGCTGGAGCCCCTCTGAGGGGACTCTGTCCCTCTGGAGGCTCTGGAGAGAGGCCCTTTGGAACAGTCTCTGGATAGAAGGCTCTTTAAGGAGGACTCTGGCTGGAACTCTCTCTGGTGAAGTCAGCTGAGATGGAGCTGGCCTGGTGTCACTAGAATCCTTGCTTAGACAGATCTTGGGGTGAGTGTTAAAAGACTGACTGACTGATCTCTCTCTCTTAAGACTCAGGTCTAGGCCATGTTGGCTTAAGGCCCTTCATCTTTATTTCCTTTTTCTCTCTTTCTCTCTTTTCTTTAATTCCACATTTATATTAATTAAAATCTCTATAAAACCCAGTTGACTTGGGTATTTGAATAATTGGTAATATTTCCCTGGTGACCACCTTATATTTGATTTAAAAACCAAGACACTGTAGTGAAACATATTTTCTGTGGTCAAATTTACTCACCCTCTCTTATATCTATCACAATTTATATCTTCCACCATTTTAACTCACTACAGTTTACAACATCACTCTTTTAACTGTTACAGTTTAAGGCCTTCAACCATTTTAAATCTAACAGGAGAATCATGAATCATGGAACCATGGAAAAATATTCTAAATAAAAAAGGGGAAAAAAAGACTGCTCTGTTGAGGTGAAGACCTAGCCTTAGGGCAAAATAGCTCATAGTGCTCAGTCCTGCTAACAAGAGAGAATACAGAATCAGCAGCTTTCAGAATTCCCAGTCTACAAGCAAAAAAAAAAGTTAGCAAAATGAGGAATCAGCAGAAGAAATACCTAACCTTAAAAAATATCTATTGAGACAAAGAGTGAAATACAGCATCAATAGAGAATGGTGAGATCCAAGCGAGGACATGCAAAACTTCAAAGAAAAATGGAAATTGGTCTCAAATTCTGAAAGAACTCAAAAAAGAATTTAAAAGTCAAATAAGACAGATTGAAGAAAATGTGGAAAAATGGAAAAAAGAAATGAAAGTAATGCAAAAAAGAAAATAACAGTTTAAAAAGCATAATTGGTCAATTAGAAAGAGAGACACATAAATCTAGCAAAGGAAAGAGTTCCATGAAAAGCATAATGGAGCAAATCAAAAGGGGGGAATCAAAAGGTCATGGAAGGAAATTCAGGCTTTAAAAATTAGAATTGGACAAATAGAAGCTAATGACTTCACAAGACATGAAGAAATAATAAAACAAAATCAAAAGAGTGAGAAATAGAAAAAAACATTTATATATATATATATATATAAACTACTACCCTGGAAATGGATCCAGGAAAGATATATTAAGAATCGTTGAAAGTCATGACTTTAAGAAAGGATTAATTTATTCCTGTACTTTTTAGTGTTTTGACTTGGAATGAGTGTTTTATTTTGTCAAAGAATTTCTCTGCATTTATTGATATAACAATGTCATTTTTTTGTTATTGATAGTCAATTATACTGATAGTTTTCCTAGAATCAAACCAACACTAAACTCTTGGTATAAGTCCCAATTGGTAATAGCACATTATTTTTGTTATATATTACTAAAATCTCCTTGATACTTTTTATTTTAAATTTTTTAATCAATATTTATTAGAGAAATTTTTCCTTAAGGGTTTTTTTTTCCTCTACTGGGTCTAAAAAAAAATTAAATTTAGGTTTTATGCTAAATATAAGAATTCTAAAGTAATATTATGGTCCTTGGTTTAAAAACATTACAGTTATAAATAAAGAGACAGAAAGTACTGTCTAGTTACCAATACCCTGAGTTTAATCCTAATGTCTCCAGACCACAAATGTGAATCCAAAACCAAATCTCACCAGAAGCCAAAGTCCTAATTAGGGAGCTGAAATCCAAAGAGCCTGGAAACACTGGAGAATCTGCTGAGAACCTTCAGTGTATACCCACGAATATCACTAGAACTCACACTGAAGGGAATGTCCCATGGAAGTACCAATGAACAGAGAGAGTCTTGTATAATTGAATATCTGTTACCCTAAAAAAAAAGAACTACATATTCCCAGAGCCCATTGACTTCCTGTCATTACATACTTCCTTTAGAGAGAGGATAAAGGGAGTGGGCATTGAGGCTCCTCTCTTTCTTGGAATGATGTAGAATCAGCAGTGATGGTGGTGAGTGGGGATTGTTTAAATAGCTAACCAGCCATGGAAACGTGGTTTTTATTTTGTATACCCTTTATTCCTTGATTTCTAATGATCTTTAATAAAACTCCATAAAAATATAATATTTTTATTATTAGAGATTAAATTTTTAAATTTTAAAGTCTCCTCACTGAAGAACCAAGGAGGGAATCACTCCACTTATCACCGCAGGATCCAAGGAAAGAATATCCTCCTCCAGGCAGACTCACCAACACAGTGTCCAAGACTGAATTCTTGAGTTCTCCTTTTTAAAGCAGTTTTCTTGCTGTCACTTCCTGTCCCTCCCCCACTTTATGGTAATCAATCACAGTCTTTCAATTTGCCTAGCACTGCCTAAAGGGGGGGCGGTAATTGGCCTCTCCAGTTCTCATCCACTCTAGCAAGTGACCTATAAACTCTCATACTTAGTGCTTGTTAAGGCACTAAGTAGGGGTGGTACTTAAGCTTTTTGGTTTTTTTCCCATAAAGTTTATTAATAATCACTTGTAGTAAATAAAGCATATGGATAGAAACTTAAAGCCTCTTTTTCTAATCTAAGTCTGATCATGTATCTTGATTCTCCTGCATGCTTTCAGTCAGCATCTGCTGCTGCCTTCAGGGAAGTAGAGCCTGGTGGGATCCCACCCATACCTTTTTACTTACATACATGGACACAGTGTCAGTACACAAAATGGGATAAACAGGGTGGACAATTCAGAAGGAGGAGGGTTTAAAACTCTCCCTACAGAGTCCATAATTTACTGATTGATATCTTCTTCTGTTAATCTAGGCAATTTATATTATTGTAAATATTCATCCACATCACCTAGATTACCATATTTATTGCCATATAATTGGGCAAAATAGTTTTTAATGATTGCCTTAATTTCCTCTTCATTAGAGGTGAGGTCTCCCTTTTCATCTTTGATAACTATTAATTTGGTTTTCATCTTTCCTTGTTTTTTATAATATTGACCAGAACTTTGTCTATTTTATTTGTTTTTTCAAAATACCAACTTCTAGTCTTGTTTATTAATTCAAAAGCTCTTTTACTTTTGATTTACTAATATCTCCCTTAATTTTTAGGATTTCCAATTTAGATTTTATCTGCAGATTTTTAACTTGCTCATTTTCTAGTTTTTTTAATTTGCATGCAAAATTCATTGACCTATGCTCTCCCCAATTTGTTAATACATAAACTCAAGGATATAAATTTTCCCCTTCATACTGCTTTGGCTGCATCCCATAGGTTTTGAAGGATGACTGGTCATTGTCATTTTCTTCAATGAAATTAATAATTGTTTCTATAATTTGTTCTTTAACCGCTTTTGGAGAATCATATATTTAATTTCCAGTTAATTTTCTATGCCTCTCCATGTACCCTTACTAATTATTATTTTTATTGAATTATGATCTTAAAAAGCTGCATTTATTGTTTCTGCTCATTTGTACTTCTTTGCCATGTTTTTATGCCCTAGTACATAGTCAATCTTTGTGAATATACCACATGCTCCTGAAAAGAAGGTATATTCTATTTTGTCCCTATTTATTTTCCTACACATATCTATTAACTCTAATATTTCTAAGATTTCATTCATATCTCTTACCTCTTTCTTATTTATTTTTTGGTTTGAATTATCTAGATCTGATAGAGGAAGGTTTAGGTCTCCCACTAATATTGTTTTACTATCTATTTCCTCCTTCAACTCCACTAGTTTCTCCTTTAGAAATCTGGGCTATACCATTTGGTGCATACATGTTGGGTACTGATATTTCCTCATTGTTAATACTGCCTTTTTATCAGGATGTAATTACCTTCCCTATCCCTGTTAACCAGATCTCTTTTTACTTTGGCTTTGTCAGATATCATGATTGCAACTCCTGCCTTCTTTTTTTCAATTGAAACTCAATATATTTTGCTCTAGCCTTTGACCCTTTCCCTGTGAGTGTCTATCTGACTCATGTGTGTTTCTTGCAGATAACATATTGTAGGATTTTGGTTTCAAATCCACTCTGCTATTTGCCTTCAATTTATGGATGAATTCCTTCCAATCACATTTAGTGTTATGATTGCCATTTGTGTATTCCCCAACATTTTGATATCTTCTCCTAGTTCTGCCCTTTCTTCTTGCACTATATCCTTTTAAACCAGTGGTATGCTTTGAATCAGTCCCCCCAATCCCCACCCTTATTATACTTCCCTCTCTGCCCCCTCCCTTTGTTTCCTTACTATTTTTTTAGGATCTATTAAATTCCCTCCCCTACTCTTTCCCTCCCTTTTTATACTCCCTGTACCAATCCCCCCCTTAGTCTTTCCCTTTTCACTTTCCCTGTAGGCTAAGATAAAATTTGATATCCCAATGGATCTAGATGCTTTTCCCTCTCAGAACTGATTTCACTGAGAATAATGTTTAAGTATTACCTATTAACACTCTCTTCCTCTCCTTCTTATAATAGTATTCTTCCCCTCCCCTTCTCATGCACCTCTTTGCATGATATAGATTTTCCAATTTATCATATTCCTTCTATTCTTCCCCACCCTGCTTGTCTCTTTTTTGCATATCATCTTAGACAACTTATTACCCCAATCTCTACCTATGAATGATTCTTCCAATTCCTAAAATAGTGAATTTAAATTTTGAGAGTTTCAAATAACATTTTTCCATATATGATTATAAGCAATTTGATCTTATTGAAGACCTTAAAGAAGGAAATATAAATTAAAATTTTATTTTCTTTCCCCTCTCTTTCTTATTTACCTTTTCAGGTTTCTCTTGATTTTTATTTTTTGATATCAAACTTTCTACTTAGTTGTGGTTTTTTATTTACAAACACTTGGAAATCTTCTCTCTTGTTGAATTCCCATGCTTTCCCCTGGAAGTATATAATAAGTTTTGATGAGTAGGTGATCCTTGGTTGAAGACCCAATTCTCTTGCCTTTCTGAATATCATATTCCAAGACTTTCAGTCCTTTAGTGTGGAAGCTGCCAGATCTTGTGTAATTCTGATTGCTGCTCCTTGATATCTGAATTGTCTCTTTTTGGCTTCTTATAAAATTTTCTCCTTAGCTTGAATTTGGCGAGTACATTCCTAAGGGTTTTCTTTTGAGGATTTAGTGTAGAGGGTATTCTATGAAATCCTTCAATGTCTATTTTGCCCTCTTGTTCAGGGTAGTTTTCTTGGATAATTTCTTGTACTATAATGTCAAGATTTCTGTTTATTTCTGGGTTTTCAGGTAGACCAATGATTCTCAAAATGCCTTTTCCAGACCAGTTTTCCTAGTCAATCATCTTGTCAGTGAGATATTTCATGTTTCTTTGTATTCTGTCAGTCTTTTGACTTTGCTTTATGGATTCTTGCTGTTTTGCAAGATCTTTGGGTTTCTAGTTGCCTAATTCTGGTCTCTAAGGTCTGGTTTTCTGCTATAATTTTTTGATTTTCCTTTTTGGTTTGGTCTATCCTGCTTTTCATGGCTTCCAGCTCCTTAATTTAGGTCTCCCATTGGGATTTCCTGTCTTATAGACTGTTATTTTCTTTTTTGAACTATTTTCCACTTTTTTGCCAAAACTCTCCATCTCTCCCATAAGCTTCAATTTAAATTCTTCAAGAGCTTGCGGCCAATTCCCATTTTGGGGGTAAGGTTTAGATGTGATTATTTGTTTGTTGTCCTCTTCTGTTTCCTCTATAGTCTGGATTTTTTCTCCATAAAAATTATCATGTCAATGACTTCTTGTGTTTCTTGGTGTTTGGTAGTTGTATTTCCTGGGAATTGCTTGCCATCACTATGCTGGTTTTTCCTTCCCTTTCCAGTCAAAAGTCTGACTGAGGAGGACAGGCTCTCTGTATATGGAGCTTAGGAGCCCAGCTTTTGTCTGAGGCCACCTCACAGCTTCCACTGTGTGCTGCCCCTCTCTGTACTATCTTCATGCCCAGTGTTCACACTTTTCAGTCTACTGAGGTCTCAAGTCTAGTTGCTCTCAGAGGTAGGTCCCTGATGGTGTTAGCTGCCACAGACCTAGTGGTGTTCCTCACTCACTTGCTGATTCTAGCATGCTGGCTCTGACTCTGGCTCCATAGGTGGGGTGGGGAAGGGGAGGGGTGATCAGCTCACATTTTGGTGGAAGCTATTTCATCCCATTATAGTGTGGAAATGCCAAAATCCCATGTACCATCAAAGCTGCTCCCTACTGCAGAGTCCCTTTGTTCATATGAATTTGGGTTTTTTTTGACCTACGGAGATAGTCTATACTGTTAGATTTAAAATGGTTGAGGTCTTAAACTGTAGTGATTAAAATGGTGGAAGATATAAATTGTGATAGATATAAGAGAGGGTGAGTAAATTTGACCTCAGAAAATATGTTTCACTACAGTGTCTTGGTTTTTAAATCAAATATAAGGTGGTCGCCAGGGAAATATTCCCAATTATTCAAATACCCAAGTCAACTGGGTTTTATAGAGATTTTAATTAATACAAATGTGGAATTAAAGAAAAGAGAGAGAGAGAGAGAGAAAGGAAATAAGGATGAAGGGCCTTAAGCCAACATGGCCTAGACCTGAGTCTTAAGAGAGAGAGATCAGTCACTCAGTCTTTTAACACTCGCCACAAGATCTGTCTAAGCAAGGATTCTAGTGACACCAGACCAGCATCATCTCAGCTGCTTTCACCAGCTCCCTCCTCCATATGAATGTTTCAAAATCAGTCCTCCTCAATCTGAATGTTTCAGAATGACCTCCAGCTCTTCTCTGAGCTCTTATTTTTAAGGGCAAAATCTCCTATGTCACCTCCCCTAAGTTCTTCCATCTACCAATCACTGTATATGTTTTCCAAAAGACAGCCCATTTTGAATTCACAGCAGAGTAGATTAATCTCTTTAGTAAGTCAGGAAAAAAATGCTGCTGTGTCGACTAATTTCATTAAGAGAAAACCTCTGAGTAAGTTTTCACCTTTTAGGTCTAAGTAGTTTACAAGTTGCCCCACCTTTATAGGCACCTAGCATCCCATTGTATCAATTCCAAAAACAGGCATGTCTCAAAGAACTCCTTTCCTTTATAAGTATGGTTTTTCAAGTACTTTCATTGTTTAGCAAGGAGTTTTCTGCCCTAAAGCAGTCTTAAGTATGGGTGGAATCAAGGTCCTCCATAGCAAGGAGTTTTCTCCCCTAAAGCAGTCTTAAGTAGGAGTGGAGTAGGGATACTTCCATAGCAAGGAGTTTTCACATTCAAGTAGAGTTCTCACTATCTGGTAGGGAATTATTTCAAGTAGGGAATTGGAGGATTCCTCAATGTGGAGTAAATTTTTTACATTCATAAGTCTGAGAAATTTCAAGGTTTACAATATCGGTAGGTGGTGAGGAGAGGAAGAGTCCTGCTTCTACACTGCAGCCATGTTAACCTGGAAGCAGCTCTCAAACTCTCTGATTATGTCACTTCCACTTCTTTTCTCCCTCTTTTGCCAGAAGTCTGATTGTCCTGGAGGTGGAATCCTACCCGCTGAAGGTGAGGCAGCGCTGAATGGGCTAGGGCTTGGAGAGAAGGCTGATGGAGTGTCCTGTTCTGCCTGCAGCCTCATAGCACCTTGGTTGGGGTTGCTCTCGAGGGCAGGGGAAGAGGCAGAACTTGATACTTAAGTTTTTGATTCATTAATTTAAAAGTTGATGATTGATGGACAAAAAGAGTTTGATTCACTCTTCATAGGTCTCTTCTTAGTTTAGGTATGAGAAACACATTTCTGTTATAAAACAAATTTGGTAGGATTCCTTTTTTTTCAAATTTGTAAAATATTTTAGTAAAATTGGTATAACTTGTTCCATAAATATTTGATAGAAACCTATCTGGTTCTGAAGATGTTTTTCATAAAGAGCTCATTTATGGATAATTTTTTTTCTGAGATAGGGTTATTTAAGTATCCTATTTTCTCTTCTAATTATTTGGGCTTTTTATATTTATTTTTTAATATTTATTTTTTTTATTTCCCATTTGAATTAGTTTATTTAGTCAATTTAGAACATTATTCCTTGGTTACAATAATCACATTGTTTCCCTCCCTTCCTTCCACCCACCCTTCCCACAGCCAATGTGCAATTTCATTGGATGTTACTTATGTCCTTGATCAGAACCTATTTCCATGTTGTTGTTTGCACTTGGATGTTCATTTAGAGTCTACATCCTCAACCACATCCCTTTGACCTATGTATTCAAGCAGTTGGTTTTCGTTGGTGTTTTTACTCCCACAGTGTTTCCTCTGCATGTGTGAAGTGGTTTTTCTCGTAGATTCCTCCAGGTTGTTCAGGGTCTTTGCATTGCCACTAATGGAGAAGTCCATTACATTCGATTGTACCATAGTGTATCAGTCTCTGTATAATGTTCTCCTGGTTTTTCTCCTCTCACTCTGCATCAATTCTTGGAGGTCATTCCAGTTCACATGGAATTCTTCCAGTTCATTATTCCTTTGAGCACAATAGTATTCCATTACCAACATATACCACAATTTGTTCAGCCATTCCCCAATTGGAGGGCATCCACTCATTTTCCAATTTTTGGCCACCACAAAGAGCACAGCTATGAATATTCTTGTACAAGTCTTTTTTCCTCATTATCTCTTTGGGGTACAAACCCAGCAATGCTATGGCTGGATCAAAGGGTAGACATTCTTTTATCCCCCTTTGGGCATAGTTCCAAATTGCCCTCCAGAATGGTTGGATCAGTTCACAACTCTACAAGTAATGAATTAATGTCCCTACTTTGCCACATCCCCTCCAGTATTCATTACTTTCCTTTGCTGTCATGTTAGCCAATCTGCTAGGTGTGAGGTGATACCTCAGAGATTTTTTGATTTGCATCTCTCTGATTATAAGAGATTTAGAATACTTTTTCATGTGTTTATTAATAGTTTTGATTTCTTTAAGTGAAAATTGCCTATTCATGTCCCTTGACCATTTATCAATTGGATTTCTGTACAACTGGTTTAGCTCTTTATAAATTTGAGTAATTAGACCTTAGTCATAGGTTTTTGTTATGAAGATTGTTTCCCAATTTGTTGCTTCCCTTCTAATTTTGCTTGCATTAACTTTGTTTGTACAAAACCCTTTTAATTTGAAGTAATCAAAAATTTTGTGATTTTTTTCTAGCTTTTGCTTGGTTTTAAAGTCTTTCCTTTCCCAAAGATCTGACAAGTATACTATTCTGTGTTCACCTAATTTGCTTATAGTTTCCTTCTTTATGTTCAAGTCATTCACCCATTCTGAGTTTATCTGGTGTAGGGTATGAGATGCTGATCCAAACCTAATCTCTCCCTTACTGTCTTCCAATTTTCCCAGCAGTTTTTATCAAATACTGGATTTTCGTCCTAAAAGCTGGGATCTTTTGGCTTATCACAGACTGTCTTGTTGAGGTCACTTATCCAAAGTCTATTCCAGTGATTCTCCTTTCTGTCTCTTAGCCAGTACCAAATTGTTTTGATGGCCACTGCTTTATAGTATAGTTTGAGATCTGGGACTGCAAGGCCTCCTTCCTTCACATTGTTTTCATTATTTCCCTGCATATCCTTGATCTTTTGTTCTTTCAAATGAACTTTGTTATGTTTTTTTCTAATTCAGTAAAAAAGTTTTTTGGTAGTTCAATGGATATGGCACTAAATAAGTAAATTAATTTCTGTAGGATTATCATTTTTATTATGTTAGCTCATCCCACCCATGAGCAATCAATGTTTTTCCAATTGTTTAGATCTAGTTTTATTTGTGTGGAGAGTGTTTTGTAGTTGTGTTCATATAGTTCCTGTGTTTTTCTCGGCAGATATATTTCTAAGTATTTCATGTTGTCTAGGGTTATTTTAAATGGAATTTCTTTTTCCAATTCTTGCTGGTGATGTGTGTTGGAGATATATAGAAATGCTGATGACTTATATAGGTTTATTTTGTATCCTGCAACTTGTAAACCTTAAAATTCCTTAGACTTATAAATGTTGGAAATTTCACCATTGGGAAATTTCATACTTGGAAAATTTCTTACTGATAGTCTATTGGAATGTGAACCCCATTGGCATGGGAGGTTCCTCCTCCTCCCTTCTTAAGATTACCTTAGGGCAGAAACCTTTTGCTGAACAATGGAAAGGACTTTGACCTATGCTTAAGCATAGAACAGGAATTTCTTTGAGTCATGATTGATTTTAGAATTGATACAATGGAGATACTTGGAATCAATCTCCACCCTACTCAGTCCTAACAGGATTGAGGAAGGGCTGCAGCATAGATCAAAATTTAATTATTCCAATCTCTACCCTACTCAGGTTAACAGGATTTAGGAAGGGCTGTAGCAAAGGATCAAAGATTTAATTATTTGAAAATATGACCTTCAACAGACATGTGCAAAGCCAGAGACCTCTGGGCGGTCCTGGGTTAAGCTAGAGCCTCCATTGGCACAGGGAAATTGATGGACAGTGATTGGTAGATGTGAGAACTGAGGGGAGGGAACTTGGATGGTTTCTTTAAAGATAGAGGGGTCTGAAGACTCGGGGGGGGGGGGGTTGAGGAGTTTGTCTGAGTGGTTGGAGTGTGCTCTGAGAAGCTTGCTCTGAAGGAAGCTGAAGGTGGGGGCCTCTGAGACTGTTTCTCCATTTTGGTCACGTGAGTAATAGGGACTGATCTCTTTTCTTTGCCCCAGCTATCTAAGGGCTTGGGCCTTTTGGCCCAGCCTAAACAGAAGGGGTATTTAAGCCCTATTCCCTTCTCTCCCCTTTCTCTCTCCCTCTCTCTCTCCTTCTCTCTCTCTCTCTAATTCCTTTCTTCCTCCTGTTTGTAATTAAACTCTATAAAAGGTTGACGGCTGACTTGAGTTTTCATTTAGGAATTACATAGCTGAATTCCTTGGCGACCTTAAATTAATATATATCAGTCTTTAAAGTGATTTCCTTGTCACAAACTTTGCTAAAATTGTTGATTATTTTGATTAGCTTTCTTCTTGATTCTCTAGTATTCTTTAAGTAGACCATCATATCATTTAGAAATAGTGATAGCTTGGTCTCCTCATTGCCTAACTAGTAATTCATTTAGAAAATTATTTTTTAATTCTTCCAGAAATTCTTGTTGTCCTTTTGTCCAATTAGCATGTTTAGAGGAATATTTGCTTGTGGTTATTTTGACTTTATTATCTTATAAGTTTGTTTCCTGAACTTCTCTGTGACCTTAATAAAATTTTATCATCAGATTCTTTCTATTGTTCTTCATAAAATCATTTTTTTTTCCAGTCTATGTCTTTGATTTTGGATTTTATATTATAGTTGAACTCTTCCTACTCTGGGATTTGTGATACAGGAGACAGTACTCAAACTTCAGGTTTTTTATTTTCTTTTTTCATACTGATGTTTTTAAATCTGTGAGTTTAAAAGTTTTCAATGTTTCCAAGACAGTATGATCTGGGAAGAAATGTGGTTCTGTTCTCTTTGCATTTTGTTCCAAAATAAGGAATGATTGCTTAGAATTATAATCAATATTGATCCTCTGGGTCAATTAACCCTGAATATTTTTGAGCAAAAGCTATACTGTTCCTCTGAGCTCTTTCTCAATTTTTATTGAGAACATATTCCTCTCCACCTTTGAATTTTGATGCTAAGGTGGGTAAAGGCAATGGATTTGCCAAAGCACATTTGTTTATACATCCAGTGCTAGTGCAGAAATCCTCTATAATATCCTTCTAAACAATGTCCATGTCCTTTTACTGTCTCTAGATTGAGAACTTCTGAAGCGGTTGCTACTTTGGCACTGCCACATAGTCCAATCACTGGTATTTCATACATTTGGACTTTTAGTTGGTTTCTACCTCAATGTCATGGATCACTAATTTGGACCTCCAAAGTTCTGTTGGGCTAGAAGAATGTCTCACTTTGATCTTTTGTTAGCTTCGCCACTGCAGAATTCAATTTGAGGAGTTATTTTTAAATAGTTCTGTGAATTTTTATATATCTTTTTCCATTTTGTGTGCTTCCTTTAGCAAGCTGTTGACTTATTCCAAGAATTTCTTGAATTACTCTCATTTCTTTTCCCAGTTTCTCTTCTAACTCTTTTATTTAATTTTTAAAGTTCTTAAAAAAAACTTTTCCTGAAGTTCTTTTTGTAACTGATTCCATTTCATATTTTTATTTTTTCTCTGAAATTTCATTTGGAGTCATTTTGATACGGTTCTCTTCTAGGTTTGTGCTATGATCTACCTTGTCATCATAACAACTTTCTATTGGTAGGCTATTCTGGTGGCTTTTTGATTAAAAATATTTTATATATTAAATATATTAAAGTTGAGCTCTGTTCTAGGGTTAGAGAACTCACTGCCCTGTTTCTTTTTGTGGGGACTTTACTTCTATCTTGTAGGAGTCTGCTGACTTGAAATGATGTGGAGATTCACTACTAGCTTATTCAGTGGGGGAGGAGGGGCTTGGGCTATTGGTTTATACAGTGAGGGACTGTACTAATTGCTTGCTCAGGACTGCAATGGCAAAAGAGGAAAGGGAGACATGGAGTGGGGTGAACAATCTCAAATAAAATATATGCAAAAAAGGTATTACAATGCAAGGGAAGATAGAGGGTGTCTTGCAATGCTTGACCCTATCTTGGAATTTGTCTCAAAGAAGGTATAATGTGTTTCCTCAGCTAAACATAAAAATCTGTCTTACCCTAGAAAGAATAAAAATGGACAAGAATATGTAATGGAAGGAGAGAAATGGAATCCCCCAATACTGAGTTCAGGAACAGAGTGTGGTAAAGATGGAATGGAGCCAAAGATGGAGAGAAGGAAAAGATTGGTTCCCTCTCTCTTTTCCCTGACAAACCTCACACTGGTTGCCTTTAGAATCACAGATTACTATTCCCACAGAGACTTGATTGAAATAAAGTACAGGGCAGACAGCTTCTCCCTCTCTGAGGAGAGAAGTGTAACTTTCTTCCCCCAGACTCTGAGTTTCCTTTCTTGGATACTATGAAGCAGGAACTTGATCTTGTAAACAGCTATGTATTCTAAAGGAATATATGAATGGTATATCAAGTGAGTTGTGGGATAAGGTACTAGGAAGGTGGTAAATAGGAAGTCCCTAAAGTAACAATTGAACCCTTTCTCCCCAAGTCCTGCAGAGTCAGGCTTTGCCTGCCTGATTCTCTGAGGTCAATTGTGAGAGTTGTCCTGACTCTTAGTTTCCTAGCTAGAATGTCAGTTCAAAGACTTTCTAGAGGGATTGAGAGGAAATATTGTGGTGAATAGCTTTCTGGAAAAGTTCTATTCACTCTGGTTTGTCTTCACTGGCTGCTATGGTCTGGCTTCACAGGAGAATGCTCCAGCCTCAGAGGTTCACTCAGATCAACCTCCCTCCTGGGCTTCTCAAAGAGAAGTGAGTTCAACTGTTTGGATCATCTCCATTCCTCTGTTCCTTCTCTGGGATTCTCTCTCCTTCC
Organism: Monodelphis domestica; assembly: GCF_027887165.1. NCBI lineage: Eukaryota > Metazoa > Chordata > Mammalia > Didelphimorphia > Didelphidae > Monodelphis > Monodelphis domestica. Next base: position 359,245,974 of record NC_077228.1, read on the forward strand.
TGCCCTTGAAGATGAATGAATAGTAAAAGAAATTTGTAACACTCAAAAAATTCTACAGGGGAAAAAAGGGCAAAGAATAAAACCAAAAGAACATGATGACATTCAAGCAACCATTTGCAGAATGCCAAAAAAGGGAAGGAGGGGTGGGGAGTATTGGTTACAAGCTTTGGAAGAACTCAAAAAGGAATTCACAGATCAAATAAGACAAGTTGAAGAAAATGGAGAAAAGAAATGAAAGTAATGGAAAAAGAAAATAATAGCTTAAAAAGCAAAATTAGTCAACTAGAAAAAGAGACATAAAAACCCAATGAAGAAAAATGATTTCTAAAAAACAGAATTGACGTACTTTAAAAAGAGCCAAATTAATGCAATGAAGTAAAGAGTGTCATGAAAAGTTGAACAAACCAAATGGAAAAGGAGGATCAAAAGTTCATGGAAGAAATTCAGTTTTTAAAAATTAAAATTGGGCAAATGGAATGTAGTGATTCCACAAAACATCAAAAAACTATAGTTTCTGTGGTCCTAAATTCCATTTTGTTGTGGACAGTCAGGCTTTGTATCTCTTTGGATATAACTCAATCATAAAACAAAATAAATAGTAAATTCTTTCTAGTTGGAAAAGTCCATCTCCTTCCCCTTTAGACTTTCAGGAACCCTTAGCCACTTTTAGACCATATGAGTCATTGGAATAGAGCACATAGCACATAATACACATCAAATAATTATTGAATCAAACTAAAAATGTTGTCAATCTAAAACATAGATAAAGTTGTAAATGAGGTTAATGTTGCTTCTTAAAGTTTTGAAAGTCAGTTAAAATTCAAAACACTTTAATTCAAGTGCACTTTAAGTGCCTACTCTATTCAGGAATTCATACTGCTTGACATTCAATAGTGAGAGTCAACATGGTGCAATGGAAAAAGGACAACCAACTTTGGAATCAGAAAGAGCCATATTCAGGTTCTGCTTCTAATGCATGCTAGCAGCTTACTTATAGACAATTTGCCTAATCTCTCAGTCCCTACAGGAAACACCATAAGACAGAATGTTTAAAATATTTTTTGAGTAATTGATTCCTGGTCTGATGAAATCTATGGTCCTCTTCTCAGAATTTTGTAAATGGATGAAATAAAGTATATAAATTTATAAAAAATAACAAATTATACTGAATTATTCAGTCTAAAAACAAATTCATAGATGCCAGGTTTAGGTCCCCTACTCTAAGGCTAAAAGAAACAAATTAATTACCAATCTGTATCAGTGGAGGAAATTTATACACCCCAAATTCTGCATATAAATGAAACCAAAGGTCAGTATTAAGACAAAACACAACTACAATTTTAACACTATATTGCCAAAGTAGTGTGGTATGATGGGATCATGGACTTGATTTAGAATCAAAGGAATTAGACTAAATAACAGAATTGGTTTGGTGATACCTCTGACCCCTTCGACAATATAGATAATCTCTCTAGACTAGCTTCTTCATCAAAAAAATGAGGATATCGGGGCAGCTGGGTAGCTCAGTGGATTGAGAACCAGGCCTAGAGATGGGAGGACCTAGGTTCAAATCTGGCCTCAGCCACTTCCTAGCTGTGTGATCCTGGGCAAGTAACTTGACCCCCATTGCCTAGCCCTTACCACTCTTTTGCCTTGGAGCCAATACACAGTATTGACTCCAAGATGGAAGGTAAGGTTTAAAAAAAAATGAGGATATCACTATAAACTATAATTAAGTGTTGGATCCAATTAGTACATAAATCTAATTAATATTTACTGAGATTTTATAGGTATTCAAGGAACCTAGGTGATACAGAGCTGAACCTTGAGTCATAAAAACTTGCATTCAAATTCAGCCTCAGATATTTATTAACTATGTGCCCCTGGGAAAGTCACTTAACCTTTGCCTCAGTTTACTTAAATGAGAATAATAATAATTGCGTAGATAAGTGTCCAGCATAAAATGGTACTTAATAAATTTTATTTCCCTTCCTTCCTTCCTTCCTTCCTTCCCTCCTTCCTTCCTTCCTTCCTTCCTTCCTTCCTTCTTTCTTTCTTTCCTCTCTCCTTTCCTCCATCAGTTCCTCCCCCCTCTCATCCTTCTCTCTTCCTTCTTTCCTTCCTAGTGTTCAGCACTGAAAAAATGCCATAAGACTTACAAAAGAAGCATAAGACATGGTTTTAGTATCATATAGTATTATATATATGCATATATATATATTTATGTTATATATTGTAAGGGGGGAAAGGGGTTATTTTTTAAAGGGTTGGACTTGAATATTTAAGATTGGTCACCAGGAATTTAATTAAATTTCAAAGAGATTTATTTACAAAATATAGAGAAGACTGAAGAAGGAAATCAGAGAAAGGATAAGGTATGATATCTAGCCTAAGCACTAAGTAATTTACTCTTGGCCTCCCCAGGCAGGGAGAATTAGTTTCAGCCCATCTTGGCAAAGCTGAGGACCCAGGGAAGTCTCTCAAGAGAATAGGTCTTTCCTGAGGCCAGTCTCTTCAGAAAAAAAACCAGAAGTTAAGAGTCAGCTTTTCACTCACCACAGGTCAGTCGGGTCAGCAGATTCTTATCAGCCTCTAGTCCAAGTTGAACTCCCCAGTAGAGCTCCCAGTAGAACTTTCTCTCACAGGAGGTTCCACTCCAAGTGAAAGTTCCAAGTGGAAGTGCACTCAGGCAGTTGTCACTCCCTTTTAAAGGCACTTTCTTTTGCACCACTTCCCCTAATTTTTACATCTACCAATCACATTTGACGCTTTTGCTTTTAGGACTGCCCAGGGGCAGTCCATTGATTTTGATTTGTCACCCACTATTTCACATGTGGGTCACAGACCTCCCACTCAATGTGTGAAATGGGGTGTTTACACTTTTGGCAATTAAATCTAAAAATAGGCAGGGGTTACAATTTAATCTTCACAATCAGGGGAGAGTTGATTAATTTCATTATCATAATCAGGGGAGAGTTAAATTTAATCTTCACAATATAGTATTATAAGATTATGACATATAGAAAACTAATATTGTGTTCATCAGGAGATGTTCCTTTTCTATTAACTTTCCTATCACTTGGAAAAGGTGAAAATCTCTCCAATGACTCCAGGGTTGTACTACAATGCTCTTTATCCTGAGACCATTTTCTACACATTCCCTATTCCCAGCATGAGTACTTATATCTGCTCTGAATTTGTTCTTCTTTAATTTCCATTTATGTTCCTCATGTCCTGCCTTCTTGTTCTGCTCTGAAAATAGCAGTGCATGTTGACATTATCTGTTCCATTTGAAATTTAAAATACTTCAATTAAATCTACTTTTTAAATGATTTCCTCTAGACTTCCCAGATTTAGGTGTTCTGATTTGGTCTCATAGTTCACACTTTCAACCTTGCCACCATTTCAAGTTCAGCAATATCATATCTGCAATATATATTGAGAACGTGCTTAAATGTGTTCCTGAAAGAGCACTGTCTAATCTGGATCTAACTTCCTTCAACATGAGCTTCAACTCACAGTCTAATTATCCTAGGAATGTTTGTCTTTGGAATCACTTTTCAAAGGTCTGTTTAAAAGTCACCCTGCATTAGCAAAGTTGTGCAAATCATTTAAAGGTGTTCTGTACTTTTGAAATTCTCCATAACTTAAAGTGGAGTCTTTGCTCTTTAAAAGTTAAATTTTCAAGCATTTCTCTGAAAAGCTGGAGTGTTTTTTAATTTATCCTGCTAATTATTTCATTACTAATTACTTCCCCCTGATTTAATGATGCCCCTTTCTAGGTTATTTTTGTGTTAGCATGAGTGGTGACATTTCTCAAATATAGTGTTCTCTAATATCATATTTTGAATTTTAAGGTTGAAAGCAAGAAGGGACATTAGACATCTTTAAGCTCTAACACCTTTGGAGATTTGAGGAATTTGAGAGCCAGAGAGTAAAATGGTTTAAGTTAGGTTACATAGGAATAATTAACAGGATAAGGATTGGAACCTATGTCGGTTGCCTCCCATTTAAGTGCTCTTTGCACCCTCTGGGACTTGGAATCATAGGACCTACAATAAGATCAGAGATTTAGAGTTGGAATTGATCTTAAAAGCCATATGGGCTAATCACTTCATGAAACCAATGAGGCAATTTGAAGCCAAGAAAGGTTACCTGACTTGTCAAGGTCACGCAGTAAGTAGTAAAAGTATAATTTGAACTTGACTCCCCAATCAGTGACTTTCATGGTACTTGATCATATCTTTATACTTACCACTTACTGTAATTATTTATGTATACATATTTATACCTCTTTGCTAACTAATAAGTAAAACAATGTTAAAAGGCATAGCTTTTTCACTTCAAGAGTTTTTTTTTAAATTCCTGATATTTCTAATATTCAGAATTAAATAATTACTTTGGGAAAAGAGAGGCAATTAAGGAAAGAGGAGTTATCTAAAAAAAAGTAAGTTAATAAGTAAGGCAATGAAATAAAGAGGACTTATTTATAAAAGTAAATTAATTACTAAAAAATGGAATCTTCTTAATTAACACATAATTGCTACTAAAAGGTTGTCTCTCTTTGACCCAAACTCCAAAAAATCAGGGAGATATATTTCCTCTGTTAAAATAAATTGATTGTTTTCCTTCATACTCAAAGTGAACCAAAATGATATCACTATGTTGGGGTCAATGTACCATGTGTCTGACTATGGCCAATCAAATCAGTATGAGATCAGAAGGCTCTACCACAGGTTGGACACAAATAAGCCAATAATCCACAGTTAAGATGGAAATATCTCTAAAAGTGAGATCTCATATTTCTTTTGAATGATTGTAATTCTGCTTTGTTCACAGAGCACAGGATCTTCTTTAATGTGGGTATGCCATGTTATATGGCTCTGTATCGGTATCTCCTATGTCTCTGATCTGATATCAAAATTCTTCAGAGAGACCTTGAAAGTGTCCCTGTACTATTTCTTCTGAACTCTGTGTGAGATCTTGCCTTGTGTGAGTTCTTAAAATGGTCGTTTAGGCAAATATGTATTTGACATTTGAACGGCATGGTCAGCCCATTGGAGTTACATTCTCAGCAATAGAGTATGAATGCTTGGCAGTTTACCTCCAAAAAACGACTTTAGTGTCTGTTATCTTATCTTGCAAGGTGATCTTTAGAATCTTCCAAAGACAAGTCAAATAAAAGAAATTCAATTTCCTGATATGATGCTGGCATACTATCCAGATTTCACAGGCATACAACAATGAGATTAGGATGATGGCTCAGTAGGACTTCAATTTGGTATCTAGTCCAATACCTCTTCTTTTTCATACTTTCTTTTGGAGGCTCCCAAATAGTGAGCTAACTCTGGCCATGAATACCCACTGATAAAGAAAAGAAACACAGCCTGGAGCAGATGTCCAAATAATTCAGGTAAAACCTTTCCTCTCGATTTGACTAATTGTGTACTCTGGCTACCCATCCAGTAGCCAAAGAACCCTATTTTGGGCACTGTGCCTAAACTGTGTGATTTGAACTTCCTAGAATGACCTGAGCCATGCTGTCACAATTTGAGGAGCAGTAAATTGAAGTCTGACACTTACTGGAATGAAATTCTCATTTTAGAAGAAATTCAGATCTATTTAGCTTGACCTTGGAACTTGAATTAAATCTTTAGATACTCAACTTTCTCCAGGGAAGTGTGAGGTTTATATGAATTTGAGTATATTAAAGTTAGTCCAGCTCTGATCTATGTACCAGGTTAGTTAATTTTTCATTTAAAGGACAAAAGGTTTCACTGGAACTAATTTAACCAATTTAATTTGTACTATTCAAACACCAGTTTATATTCTAAACTAAGAGAGGTTTTTCAACCATTAACATTTCATCTAACATCATTTCCCCCTCAACTGATTGATGTTTGGATGGCAGTCAGTGTTGTCTATGGCTGGGGAATTCAAACATGGTTCTTTCTATGTTTGTGCCACTAGTCCAGTGTGTGACCTTGGCTGAGACATTTAAACTCTTTCTAATTCATTTTTTCCAGCTAATAAAATAGGGGTAATAATACTCATCTCCTCTCTATTTCTTGGGGGTATTGTAAGAATTAACAAGTTAATGGTCATAAACCCTTTGAGCTGGTCACCTGAAAGGCAGTATGTTAAGGCCATTACCTTGTGGAAATATTTTTGATCTATTCTTGATTTCATCAAGAAAAAAATACTGCCTTGAGATTCCTCATATAGAAAATGTGAGGATAAATAGACTGCAACCTTGTTTCATAATTCATATTAGGCTGGGTATGCTTTTCTGAGTACCTTTGGTGAACTGATTTCAAAAATGGCATGAAATATCATTTTCATATTTCTTTCTATCATCTCATATCCTCAATCTTATAAAACTTTACCACCACCAATATCCCCACATCAATGCCTTCCCTGATTATAATCTCCCACCCAACTGAATTTTCCCTAACAAAGGCAAGTAGTTAATTACATTTAACCAACATAGTGTCTACTTCTAGCAGAATCTGATATTGTATCAATAGCCCTTCATTTCTTCATTGCTAGGCAAGAAACATGTTTCTTGCATACTCAGAGGCAGAGTGATCTTTATAATTAAATCACTTTCCATTTACCTTTTAATGTATAAGTTGTTATTTTAGTTATTTTTATATTGTTCTCCTGGTTCTTACTTCACTCTCCTTCAGTTGACAGAAATCTTCTTCTATTTCTGTGAATTCTTCATATACCGTGTTTTTTGTGAGAAATAATTATGGATTATGTTCATTTATCACAGTTGGTTCAGCTATTCTCCCAGTAAGGAGAATTACCTGGTTTTAGCTTTATTATTTTTTTAATTTGTTTTTTATTATGACAAAGTATACATCCCACTGTAATTTGGTAATATTTATGCTCCACTTGAACTATGGCAGACAGATTTACTATCATTTTTATCTATTGTTTATAAAATTCCCCTTAAACAAATTCAAAAAGGCATTTTACCTTCTAACTAGATTGTATACTCCTTTTTGTCAAAGACTAATTTTACATTTTCCTTTGTATGCCTTTATCCTATCTACTGTGACTCAATTTTCAAAAGGGTTTCAGAATAAATTGTTGCTTATGGCCAGAGGCATGTGTGAGGAGGAGATAGAATAGATGACTTATAAAGTTTCGTCTGACTTGAGGTTCTAGGATTGATTCCTTTACATATCTAATATGCAAAGGTAACCCTTGCCCTTGCAATGTGTGAATTTTGGATTTAGAAGGAACCTCCAAGGTCCTATAGTCCAAACCATACAAAAAATGAATCATTTAAAATTGATCATGCTGCTTCTCTTTGACTATCCCCAATGACAAGTAAGAGAAGAAGGGATAACAAACATTTATGAAGTGCCTACTATATGACAGGCACTATACTAATTGCTTCATACCTCTTTTGATTCTTAAAAAAAAAAGTTTGATTCTTAAAAGAGTGCTGGGGGATAGGTGCTATTTTTATCCCCATTTTACAGTTGAAGAAACTAGTTAAATAGAAATCGTTACTTGCCCAGAAACACAGAGCAGTGTCCGTATCTGGATTGGAATTCATGTTTTCCTGACTCTAGGCCTAAAACCCTGTTTACTCTGCTATCTAACTGCCAGTTTATTTCATTTATTTATTTATTTTTGGACAACCCTAATTATCAGGAAGGTTGCAGTTTTTGTTTTTTTGTTGTAGCTGAAATCTTTTTGTGTAATTCAAGGCCAACAGTAAAGACTTAACTTTCTTTTATTTCTTCCCATTGTTCCTAAGTCTTCCATTTAAGTTCAGACAAAATAGTATTTTCTATCTTATAATATTTCAAATATTCAAAGACAATAAAAAATGACCATGTTTCTCCTGAATCTTGTAGACAAAATGTTCCTATTTTCTTCCACCAATCTTTGTGTCATAGTTTTCAGCCACCCTTGGAATGATTATTATTGCCTTTTTTAAAATATTTTATTTGATCATTTCCAAGCATTATTCATTAAAAACATACATCATTTTCTTTTCCTCCCCCCCCCAACCCCCATAGCTGACGCATAAATCCACTGGGCATTACAAGTTTTCTAGATTTGAACCCATTGCTATGTTGATAATATTTGCATTAGAGAGTTCATTTAGAGTCTCTCCTCTGTCATGTCCCCTCAACCGCTGTATTCAGGCAGTTGCTTTTCCTCGGTGTTTCTACTCCCACAGTTTATCCTCTGAAGCTGATGATTTATGTGGGTTTATTTTGTATCCTGCAACTTTGCTAAAGTTGTTGATTATTTCAATTAGCTTTTTGGTTGAATCTCTAGCATTCTTTAAGTAGACCATCATGTCATCTGCAAAGAGTGATAACTTGGTCTCCTCCTTGCCTATTTTGATGCCTTCAATTTCTTTTTCTTCTCTAGTGGCTATGGGCATCCTTGTTTCACTCCTGATCTTATTGGGAATGTGTCTAGTTTATCCCCATTGCAGATGATATTAGCTGTTGGTTTTAGATATATACTGTTTATTATTTTTAGGAATGACCCTTCTATTCCTATGCTTTCTAGTGTTTTTAATAGGAATGGGTGTTGTATTTTATCAAAGGCTTTTTCTGCGTCTATTGAGATAATCATGTGGTTCTTGTTGGTTTGCTTGTTGATGTGGTCAATTATGTGGATGGTTTTCCTAATGTTGAACCAGCCCTGCATCCCTGGTATGAATCCTACTTGATCATGGTGGATGATCCTTCTGATCACTTACTGAAGTCTTTTTGCTAGTATCCTATTTAAGATTTTTGCATCTATATTCATTAGGGAGATTGGTCTATAGTTTTCTTTCTCTGTTTTTGACCTGCCTGGTTTTGGAATCAGTATCATGTTTGTGTCATAAAAGGAGTTTGGTAGAACTCCCTCTTTGCTTATTATGTCAAATAGTTTGTATAGTATTGGGATTAACTGTTCTCTGAATGTTTGATAAAATTCACTGGTGAATCCATCAGGTCCTGGGGATTTTTTCTTAGGAAGTCCTTTGATGGCTTGTTGGATTTCAATGGGATTATTTAAGAATTCTATTTCTTCTTCTGTTAGTCTAGGCAGTTTGTATTTTTGTATATATTCATCCATATCACCTAAATTGGTGTATTTATTGCCATATAACTGGGCAAAGTAATTTTTAATGATTGCCTTAATTTCCTCTTCATCGGAGGTGCTGTCCCCCTTTTCATCTTTGATGCTGTTAATTTGCTTTTCTTCCTTCCTTTTTTTAATTAGATTGACCAGTACTTTGTCTATTTTGTTTGTTTTTTCAAAGTACCAGCTTCTTGTCTTATTTATTAAATCAATAGTTCTATCACTTTCGATTTTATTAATTTCTCTCTTAATTTTTAGGATTTCTAGTTTCGTTTTCTGCTGGGGGTTTTTAATTTGATCGCTTTCGAGTTTTTTCATTTGCATTTCCAATTGATTGATCTCTGCTCTCCCTAGTTTGTTAATATAAGCATTCAGGGATATGAATTTACCTCTGATTACCAGTTTGGCTGCATCCCAAGAGGTTTGAAAGGATGTCTCGCCATTGTCATTTTCCTCAATGAAATTATTAATTGTTTCTATGATTTCTTCTTTAACTAAATGATTTTGGAGTATCATATTGTTTAATTTACAATTAGTTTTTTATTTGGTTTTCCATGTACCATTACTAATCATTATTTTTATTGCCTTGTGATCTGAGAAGGCTGCATTCATTATTTCTGCTTTTCTGCATTTGTGTGCTATGTATGTTTCTGTGACCTAATGTATGGTCAATTTTTGTGAATGTGCCATGTGGTGCTGAGAAGAAGGTGTATTCCTTTTTATCCCTATTTATTCTTCTCCATATGTCTATTAATTCTAATTTTTCTAAGATTTCATTCACTTCTTTTACCTCTTTCTTATTTATTTTTTTATTTGATTTATCTAAATTTGATAGTGGTTGGTTCAAGTCTCCCACTAATATGGTTTTACTGTCTATTTCTTCCTTCAATTCTCCTAGTTTCTCCATTAGAAATTTGGGTGCTATATTATTTGGTGCATACATGTTGCTTAGTGACATTTCCTCATTATCTAAAGTCCCTTTTAACAAAATATAATTACCTTCCCTATCCCTTTTGATCAGGTCTATTTTTGCTTTGGCTTTGTCAGATATCATGATTGCCACTCCTGCCTTCTTTCTGTCAGTTGAGGCCCAGAAGGTCTTACTCCATCCTTTAATTCTGACCTTGTGGGTGTCAACCCGCCTCATGTGTGTTTCTTGAAGACAACATATGGTAGGGTTTTGGATTCTAATCCATTCTGCTATTTGTCTACGTTTTATGGGTGAGTTCATCCCATTCACGTTCAAAGTTATGATTGTCATTTGTGGACTCCCTGGCATTTTGATATCCTTCCCTAATTCTAACCTTTTCTTCTTCTGCTCTACCTTTTAGTCCAGTGATTTACTTTGAATCAGTCCCCCTTGTCCCCTCCCTTGATGCTTCCCTTTTTAGTCCCTTCATTTTTGTCCCCTCAAATTCTTCATGGGTTTGTGGAGAGTTTCCATTTCCTTTGGAAGGTTTCGGAGCATTTTCTTGTGTATTGTATTCTATCTCCTCTGTATTTTGTATTTTTGCTCCATAGAATGTGTCCAAAGTTGCCCCTTTCTTCTTATTTTTCTTGAGATTTTGGGGCTTCTGTGCTTCTGTGGAGTTTTCCATCTCTGAATGGGGAGGATTAGCTTTTCTTATCTCTGTCTGGTGTTCAGAGGTTTTAGTCCTGGGCAGATTGTCCATTCTATGAGCTTTCCCTGGGTTGAACTGAGTATGCCTTAAGGCAGTGACTTTCACTGGAACTGGAATGGAAGGATCCGGCCAGGGGGTTACACTCTCCCCTGGCTCTCTCTGTTTCCCTCCTGTTTGGGTGCCCCCTTGACTGGTTCGGGTTGCTTTCTGGAAGTTGCCTTCAGAATAGCTGGCCGTGAGGCTGTCTTGCTGGCCCTGAGGGTTACTGTTGTTTCAGACGACCCTGCTCCCTGAGGGGGGAGGGGCCGCAGCTTCCCGGAGCTCCAAGGGCAGTGACTTTCACTGGAACTCGGATGGAAGGATCTGGCCAGGGGGTTACAATCTCGGGTCTAAGTTTCCCTCTGTAGCCTTGGACTCGGCTCTCCTACCCCTTAGGTCCGAGTGATCTTGGGTTCTGGCTTTTGAGGGGGGGCCGTACCTTTTGATCCAGGTCCAGTTCCAGGAGGAGGTTTCCCAGGGTCTATGCTATTGATCGTTTTGAATTTCGGCACCCTAGGAGCATATAGTTTGAGATCGGTAGGGAAGGGTTTCTGGAGATCTGAACTTTAGCTTTCTCTAAGCCGCCATCTTGACCGGAAGTTCTATTATTGCCTTTTTTAGAAATAAAAATGTTAAGTTAGATGCAGGTTTTCATCTACTAGAATCCCAGATACAGGTTATGACTCACATCCCCACACTTTTGAATTTGACTTTTTGAACACAAATATTTGGTTACCCTCAGCCTACCATTAAGTTCCAATTATTTTCAAGATAACATAAGAAATAGATGATAATGCGTTTTCAAGAGTATCAAAGATAGGGATTCAGTCTGTTTTTATTTCCTCTCTTGAAAACAGAATTTCTATCTTATTCTTATACCACCTCACTTCTGTGATGAAGAATGAATGGTTTGTAAAAAAACTGAGAGGTGCAAATGTCAGAGTGAGTGATTGACAGGAGGATGTGACTAAGAGTCACATGGGAGCCTATGGCTGGAGATCTGGGATAAGATTCTATGTCCCAATGATCAGACATCTTCCCTCCTGAAGGACCTTAGAAAAACAGGTATTATACTTCTCCTAACACCAGCTAAAGAGGGAAATCTTTGAATCTAGCTGCTGGCAGCTTGAGGAAAAGAAGATTTGAGGCATATATCACCTCTGAAGATCCTGGCCTTTTGATTGGACTCCTTGTGTGACATTTGGCTATTTGGGGATATTACTGTTTAGCTTAGAAAGATAGCTTTAGATAGTTTATAGATATTAGATTTTAAGATAACTAGTATAATTTTCTCCTAAACCCCTGTTCCTTCCTCCCCTTCCCAACCAATAAATCTGAATTATTTACATGTTCCCTCTTGTTCTTTCCTCACCAAATTCCCAAAATAGCAATTTGGCAGAGCCAGCTAGGTCTGTATGTTAATGAGATCAAAGATAGGGGGAAAAGGCTAGGTTTATTGATGTTTACTGTATTAGTATTTTTTAAGTATAAAGAGAGCAGTTTTGAGCCAACATTCTAATCTATCTTTAGGTGGCTAAGAGCTTAGGGGAAAGCTAAATAGAATTCCAACTATATCTTTCCCACTTTCTGATCCAGAGAGTCCTTCTCTATGAATATTTTCCATCTCTCCAATGATAAACAATCTTACATGTGAATCATTCCATTGGTAGCTCCAGCAAGCAAGGCTTGTCAATTTCTTTGCATTTAAACTTTTCTTCAGAGAGATAGCATTTGTTTTATCACTTTAAGATATGCAAAAAAACCCAAAACTTTGTCTCTTTATTTGATTCTCACAGCCACTCCATGTGGTCACTGCTAAAGGTATTACTTTCTCTGTTTTACTGATGAGAAAACTAAGACTCATAGGAATTCAATGATTTTAGTCATGGTCAAAATTTGAAGCATCAGAAATAAGATTCACCATAAGTGTCTACAGACCCCAAGCCCAAGATGATTTCCACAATAGCATACTGCCCTTTTCTTGGAAGTTTGTTAATAAATAGCACATGTGAAAATCTCTATTAAATCTCATTGAGAGACATTATTAAGAATAATTATATGAATCTAAGAAAAAAATTTAAAAATGTAAGATGACAAAATCCATATGTGAAAATACTGGATACTGCCTAAATATGTCATACAGTTAGATTTTGGATTGCTAAAAATTATTACCAAAATATTAAATTGTAATTTAGTGACTCAAACATGTATATTCAAATAGCCAAATGGAACTCTGATCTTATTGATCTGGGTATTCCTTCCTTTAATGCAGATGATAACTCATTCATAAATGCCCTTCCCATGAGCCTCTCACCCATATTCCCCAAAGTTTACCTGATGAGATCCATCCAATGTAATAGAAGACTTTCTCTCTTCCAGTGAATAAGATGGTTTTTCTCCCAGTCACGTCTAAACTCTCACTCTTCTGGCTTATCTATCTTTTTTGACATTCTCTACTCTATTCACATTAACTTCATTACTCTCTTTTATTATATTATATTAAATATAAAAATTTTATTATATTATTTTTATTTTGTTTTTTATATATATTTTATTTTTTATATATTTTATTATATATACTATTTTATATATTTTTATATATTTTATTACATATATTATTTTATCTTTTATTATATTATATTAAATATAAAAATATTACAAGTATTTTTAACTCTTTAAAGGTTGTAGCATTCCATGGTTCAGAGCCCTACAACACCAACAGAATATTGTCAGAAAAAGTTTTCTACCTGAAATAGATGGATCTCATACCCCCCTTTTCTTTATGATAGAATTCTTCTCTAGACTGCATTCTGGATTTTTTTTTTTTACCACGACCAAGACAAATTCATTCTGAAGATTCATTTTAGGATTGAGATTCACACAACAGAATTATTCTCCAACCTTCTTGTCTCATCTTCTGATTGTATGGTTTCTCCCAGAACCTCAATTTAAGTTGGGTACACATGTCCCATTTCTCTCCAAAAGGCACACTGCTTCATTTTATGTGGTATCTTTCCCTATTAGTTCTAAGCTTCTTGATGGCAAAGGTTATGTTTCTACCTACTGGTGTTTTTATTTCAAGTATTTAGTATAGTCCCTTGTATATAGAAAGTGCTTTATATATGTTTCTAATTGTTGTTGAACTGTAAGACCTAGTTATTTAAAAGATGGACCTTTGATATCATCATAGGAAGTTTAGAGTCACTCACAGAGCTTGGTATTTCCCATAGTTAATCCAAACAATTTTGTTCTTCTTGCTCGATTCTGGGCCCAACTCACTGCTCATCTGTCTAGTTTTACTCAGATAAACATACTTATGGACAAGATCTACAAGTTGTTGTTCTATGTCAATATATTCCCAATTAATTCTGAATTTTGGGGTAATGATCAACCTTCGTATCTGATATAAGAGAAAGTAATGACTTTGATTTGGATTGAGGGTCTTATTCCTTCATTCATATGATTCATTTCAGGTGTACTCCTAATTGTATCCCAAATGAGTGATTTCCCAAAGAAATGGAGCATAACTTACTCTTCATAATCTAAAGTATGAGGAAGAGCTCTCTTTCTCATTTATATCTGGGTATCAAAGGTTCTGATTGTACCAATCTTCAGTCACTAATGTTCTTAGTGGAGAAGTGTAAGTTAAGTAGGGTTAAGTGAAAAGATAAAATACAGATTGAACAGTATAGAACAAAGTCATGCAATAGAATCCTAATTTATAAGTTCCATGGATCATAGGAGCATAGATATAAAATTGCAAGATCTTTGACAAGATCTACTCAAGCCAACTAAAAGGGGCAGAGTGGCAGAGTGAATACTGGGCTGGATTTGGAAAAAAGCAATTCTGGGTTTGAGTCTTGTCTCAGACAATGATTTTTCACTTGAATCTTGGCAAGTAACCTAATCTTTCAGAACTGATATTGATAAAAGTATTTATAGAATATACATATATGGGTGTGTATATATATGCATATATGGTTCTAGTTTTATAACCATGAAATGTGCTATTAAGAATATTTTGGTGAAAGTAAAATAATGGGACAAAAGGTTTAGATATTTTAGTCATCTTTTCTGAATAATTCCAAATTGTATAATTGTACCAATTTATGTTCCAACATGATTGGACAAATTTAGAGTTCTACAGCCCCTTCAACATTACTATTTTCATCATTTGTCATATTTGCAAATTTTTGGTGAGAGAGAAAACCCTAAAATTGTTTTGATTTTCATTTTATTATCTTTCATAATAGTCTTTCATGTGATATTTTATTTTATGGATTTTCTTTTGAAAAACTTTTTATCCTTTGACAACTCTTCACTATTCAGTCACTATGACTTTATGAGTTGTTCTTTAAGTGGTAAGTATGTAAAATTTGGCATATTTTTTGGTGAATTTTGACAGATTCCTATTTTAAAATTATAGGAAATGTCATGTTTGTCCTTATTAGTTATAGCTTAGTTCCCTGATTGAGCTTTTACATAAGGCATCACAAGAGCTTTAGATACCAGTTCTATTTCTTCTCATTTTCATCATGAGTGTAATTTCCAGTACTTTAAATAATATTATAAGATGTAGGCAAGGAATATAAAGATCATCTAGCCCAACCCATTCACTTTACAGATGACATAAATGAGGTCCAATGAGTTTAGGTGAATAAACTCCTCCATTTCCTCTTCCTCATAAGGACAAGAGGAAAAATAAAGAATCATACCTACTGGATACTCTGAAAGAATTCAAGTTTTAGCTATCATTTTAATTGTTGATTATCAGTGACACTCGAATGAGCAATCACAGCCAGCAATCTTGTAAGAAGGAGAAAGATGATGGAAAGAAGGAAAAAGATAAGTTAAAGATAGAATGAAAGGAAAGAGAAAAGGGAAGGAGCAAGGGAAGAAGGAAGAAAGGCAGAAAGGCAGGGAGGTAGGAATGAAAGGAGAGAAGGAGAGAGAAAGGAAGAATGAGGGAATGAAGGAATAAATGAAGGAAGCAAACTATAAGATCATAAGATCTAAGGTTTAGCTTAATGTATATGTGTAACACACAGAGCTGCACTTATGTTAATCCTAAGAAAGACAGTTTATATGCAGTCTTGTTGTGATAGAAGGTGACCTGAGTCCTTTTTATCCTCCCCTGTTTTGGATTATAAATCCACTCTAACCTACTAGGGCCTACCTTTTTCTCCAAAACTCTTTGGGGGAACAGTCAGGAAAAAGGCTAGAAAGTACTAGGATGGAAGTGTAGGCATCACTGCTTGGAAAAGTACCATACTACCCTTTTTGGGGGAACTAGGACAAATCATCTTCCACCATGCCCTAGTTACAACAGCTACCAGGGCAGGAACCAAAGTATCACTTAGGTTATCAGGATGATTTATCTAATGAATTATGCTATTCACATTCTTTTAAAAGGTTAAGGACTCCTTAATCTACCTATATGTATTCCCAAGAAACTTTTCTTTTTGTCTTTACGTAGCTTCATGGCAGACTTATCTATTTATGAATGCAGTTGAACAAAATTAGACATGCCAAATTCCAAGGGATATTAATAGGGGGAAAATGCTATGTGTGAAGTTTGGCTTCAGTTACATATATTCTCAATATAGAAAAGGACAGTATCTGGACTTTAAATTATAATGTTTTTCACTATAAGAGAAAAGGGGGAAAACATCAGAAAAGCTTTCTGATCTCATTCTTAGAGACTTTAGGTACCAATGCTTTTTGACACAGATGTTAATAAAAGTAGTGTGCTGAGAGCACTCAGGAAAATCTGAATTTAAGCATCAACTCTATCATTTACTAGGTACATGATCCAGGGCAACCTTACTCAACCTTTCAGCCTCAATATTCACATCTGTAGAATGTGGATAATACCAGTCTATCTCACAGAATTGTTTGAGAACATTCAGTAATGTAAAATATAAAGAGCTTTACACATTTTAAGATGGTGTTTAAAAAATACATATATGTATGTATGGAAATAACACCTATTTTTAAAAATACAATATAATTTAAAAATTAAGCTTCAAACTGGTAACTCTTTTCATGTCATATTTTTAAAAGTCTTGGTGTATCCTATACATGAATGAAAATATAATTTAAAAAAAAGCACAAGAAAGACAACTAATAAAGAGAACTACCTTTTCCTTTCCCTGAAAGCTATCACAGAAAGAAATTACAAAAGAAAAACCCATAATTTGATGGGGAAGGAGGGAAAGGAAACAGCAATGAGAGTCTGATCGGTCATTTTTTTTTCACACCCAAGCATTTAGTCTACAGTAATCTTCCAGGACTGTCAGATTTGATTGAAAGATAATGCAAGATTTTTTCTTGCCACAATTTATAGCATGTATCCATTAGGAATAATTATGGTTGCATGATTTTGCTAGCTGTTATCTCTACAAGTGTTACTAATGGTTTTATCAATTACTCCCTGTCCAATAACTGCATGGTTGTAACCTAATTTAAAGACACTCTATCACCAGGCTGATTTGTGTAGTAGTAAATGACAGCATTTGAGACACCAGCCAAACGACTCACTTCAGTGACTTAGTTAGTCTCTAATAATTAACAATTAGTAGGTACCTTGGAAAAGGCTCAGGAGAGGAGCTCCCATGCTTCTTTTTTTTCCCTTTAATCTAAATTTAGGAAGTTAGAGGTACTCTAGTGTCTCATATTAATAAAAATCTAAGGCCTCAATGGGCTGGTGGATTTGAGTTTATATTAAAAGCGAGATAAATATTTCTGACCGAAAAGAAAAAGAAGTCAAATGATAATACTTGCGTGTGGATGCATCCATCTATGGCATGTATTAATTCACATATTTACATGCCTGTATAGTATAACTATAATGTATATGTAGATGTTAGTAGTTATATTTAAGGCCACTCCTAATAAGACCCACAAAAGCAGATAAAGTGCTCAATAGGTATTTTTTTCAAACCATGTTAGTGCCTCGGTTCAGAAGTAAAGTCAATGTGCTAAAAGGGGAAGATTGTTGGCAAAATTGTGCTATTTCTTGAACTTTAGAGCTAAAAATGCTTGCTGTGCAAAAAGAAACTCTTCATTACAGATCATTAGTGGGACTTTATGTAGAGCTGAAGCCTCAGAAAGGTAATGCTGCCTCAGAACTCTCTGGGAAGAAATTTGAAATCCTTTTTTTTTCCTTTAATGAATATAAAAGATGATTCTCTTCTAAAGATGTTATCTCTGAGGATTTTTTTCCTCTGAAATTTGCCTTTTAAAAATTCTAAATAAAACCGCAAACTTTAAATTTCAAGTAGGATCTCATCTTTACAAAGTAGTTGAGGTTTTGAGACATACAAAATGTGGAAACTAAAACAGTGAGTGAGGAGAAGATGGGAAGCTTTTTCAGATGCAATGACTAGCCTTCTGGACAGCCCAATAGCATATTTGAATTTTGCCTGATGGGGCAAAATTGCGTGGAATAATTCATCATTTAGGGTATTGTGTCAGATCTTAGTATATCAAGCCTGGCCGATTAACTGTGAATTTAAGGTAACAATCTTTTCTGAGGAGCCTAGGGGATTGTGTCTATAAAATAGCATACTTTATACATTCAGCAGCATGATGACAGTCACAGGATTACCCAACACACAAAGGTCTGCTATGAAACTTATAATATCTACTTGGGTTTATGCCTACATAAACCATAATCACTGAAAGGCATAAGAAGGACAAGCTGCAAAGGTTTATTGTTGCATTATTTTATAAAAATAAGAGTAAAACCATTCATAACATATTAAAATAGCTTTTCCCACCTATATTGCAAAACCTGCTCTCCTGATGGGGTGAACAATTATTTTTTCCATCCTTCATTAAATTTAGTCAGAAAAAAAATGGATCCTTAATTGCCTGTTATGAAAACCACCATTTAGTATGACAGAGTATATTGGAATATTGGACTTGGAATCAGGAAGTTAAGGCAGAGGGACTATTGTATTATTCCATTGGTAGAGGAAACTCCTGTGAATACAGAGTGGCACCTTCTCTGCACCTTACATCTTTACAGTTGCTTAGAGCACTAAATATTAAGTGACTTGCTCAGAATCATACTGCCATTGTTTGTCAGAAGTGGAAAATGAATGTAGATTTTCCTGTCTATGAGGCCACATCTCTATCCTCAATGCCTAATAGCTTCTCCATAGATAGGTAGATAGACAGAGAGAGGGAGAGAGAGAGAGAGGGAGAAAGAAAAAGAGAGAGAGAGAGAGAGAGAGAAAGAGAGAGAGAGATAGGTGGGTAAATAGGTAGGTAGGTAGGTGGTATATAGATAGACACACATATATATTCTCATAAAATATATACATATACATTAATTTTATAAATGTACATAACATATAAAAACAAATGTAAAATTTATGGCCATTAAATTTATGACCACTTATGATCTGTGGAAAAATTAATGCATTTTGATTCAGAGGATCTGCCTACTGGAGCTATCACTTATTACCTATGTGATCATGAGTAAGTCACTTAGCCTGCATACAACTTAATTTCCTTGCCTAAATTAAATTAAGTAGTTGGACTAGATGTCTCCAATGACTCTTCTGCCTCTAATTCTATGCTCTATATGATCCTGAGAAAAATCAACATTTTTGAGGGTCCATTTTCTTATATGTTAAATAGAGATAAAGGTATCTGGAGTACTTGCTTCAAAAGGCTGTTGTAAGAAGTAAATGTATGTAAAGAGCATTGTAAATGTAAAAGTGCTACAATAAATGTCATTATTATTTTGTTCTCATCAATGTATGCAATAGTTTAGATAGAAACAGTCATGGAACAAGTTGGTTCCCTATTATTCTTTTATATTTAATGTTCAGGAGTTACTATTATTATTCTGAAGAAGCAGCTTGATACAGTAGATAGAAAACTGGCCTTGGAGTCAGGAAGGCTTGAGTTCAAGTTCTAATTATTACAGAAACTGACTGTGTGATTCTGGGCAAATCTCTTGACCTCTCAGTGCCTTGGGCACTCTCTTGACCTCTCAGTGCCTTGGGCAACTCTCTATTACTCTAAATTGCAGAGATCATAACCCTCCTTGGAGGGTTCCTTATACCAATGAAATCGCTGAATCAGTCCTAACTGTTGCTGTTATTGTTCCTTTAGCTGGTTGTGTAGATGTCCCAAAGATACCCAATGCAGTGGACAAAGAAGCCAACTTGCCCTAGTCACAGACATACACAATTAAAAGCCAGCATTTTTACTGAATATATTTATGCCTCCTTTTCATACTAATCACAAAGGAAATCACTGGAAAAGGCGGAAATAAATCACTGCAGTTCTGATCATATCCCAGCCAGGATCACAAAGGCCAATTTGCCAAAATCGGTGTCTCTAATTTTTCACTTGTGGTGGTGATGAGGTTCTGAAACAGTAATAATAGCCTAGACTCTGCCCACTCAGGAAGCTGCTAAGACACCTCCAACCCAGCCTGGAAGGGTGATGTTCTTCACAATGGAGCTGAAGCCCCACCCCTCCTTCCTAGGTCTCATCTGCATATTCTTTTGAAAACCCCACATTGAGGATCTATAGCCCCAGCTGATGTCATCGGGCACAGCATGCAGCCACTAGAAGTGGGACAATTATAATTTTTGTAGCTGATTAATCATCATGAAAAAGTAACAGTCAATTGACTCAATCATACATCCATGGTGATTAATCACACTTCACTTGTGTTTTTTTTCCCCCAAGTATTTCACTGACAGTGCAGATGTTGGTTGATTTTCTCCTTTAGCCTTTCACTTGGTCACAGATGTTAAGTAATCACCTTGTCCTGATACTTGACTGGTCTCTAATCTTCACCACTATAGGCCCTGAAAAGCAAATGTGCCTCCTTGGAAAGCAAATGTTAAGCTAGTTATTACATGGTTTTTTTTTTAAACAGGTTAATCAATATATGAAATAGCCATAATTGTGCTCTGTAATCACAGATGCTTTTAATAATCACGCGACTCCCCCATTTGTTCCCTGTTAAACACTGATGGCATGATTACTGCTAAAACACTGGAAAAGAGGGCTGCTTTTTTTTCCCCCTGGAGTGTTAATAGCTCAATTCCATTTAGATTTAATCTAAAGTTAGATGTTCTAATCCAGATTCCTAAAAGGGCTCACCTGGCTGTATTTCATATCCGACAAATACATATTTTTTTGCCCCTGTAAATTAGACAGAATCGATTATAGCTCTCTCCCCTAAGCACAGCACAGATTTGGGCCATTGAGGTTATTGGTCTACACTGCTGGCATAACATGCTTCATTCCACACCTATAAAATTGTCAGGAAAGAGTTGTTGATATTTCAGAAGCAATTATAAATGCATCAGTCTGTTGGTGAAATACCAACATTCAAAGAAGAGTATAGACGGTTATGAGCCAATTAAATCATTTCTAGCATGAGCTGCATGCCCTCGTTTGTATTCCAGCAGCAGGACCAGTTCGTTTAGTACTCTCTTTGTAGGGATGGGATTAGATTTGTGGAGGTTTGCAGAAGATCTGTGGCAGCAGCCAAGTCCTAGCAGACAGCCTTGCCTGGCTAATTTCTCAAATGGAAATACCTGTTCCTGAGGGAAAAGGAAGAAGGTGGTTGTCTCAAGTGATGCTATGGTGCATGGCTTCTATAATTTCACACTCGGCTATTTTGTTCTCTTAGAAGGAAGGCACCACCCTCTGCTCTCACCTCGAGATGATTTTTAAGATCAATGTGCAGGTTGGGAATCATTTTCATGCAAAGATAACATAGCAACGTTGAGCCCCATATTGGACTGCGGTCTTGATACTGTTAATAAAGAGCCTTAGGTTGGGTATAATTGTGAATACACTAATTCTAAAAATCCACTCACATGTCACTTATAATCAGGATTTTCTACTGTGCTAGGACCCCTGGGGAAACCTTTGAAGCTGTGAATGGTGTACGAGATGACAGGGATGAGCATAAGAAGGTAGAGGGCCACCATTGCTCTGTAGCCTCGTTGTTTAAAACGGTCACGTAGAAGGAAGGTTAGCAGTGCCTGCAGAAGGAAGAGCAGGGAAGCAAAGGGCGGGATAGGCAGGAGGAGAAGGAAACTCTACCTAAGCCCAGTCCTTACAAAAGGCCAGGGAGAAAGGTGAAGACATGATATGGCGTGTAATTTCGAACAGAAACACCAGGGCACAGAGGATAATAAAAAAGCATTTTAGTGAGAAGATACCCATGACATGAAACTATTTAAAACAATTAATCAAGAAAGCCTAATTATTCAATTAGACGAATAAATGAATCTTCTAAAAGGATATGCAAAAAGAGAACGATGAAATCTTTTAAAGGGAAATGAGTGTAGCAAATCAGCTAAATATGATAACTAAAAAAACTTTTGAATAATAAGTCAATGATTATGTTTTAATTGGACTTTACCAGTATTATAATTGAGGACACTCATTATCTTGTTTTATTGTATTTATGATTTTAATATTCATAACATTTGGTATTTTATCTTTGTATACTTTCTGCCAGTGCTTGTTGCTTTCCCTTTCTGATTAGTGCCTGGGTTAGTGTGAAGTGAATACATATTTTTCAATAACAATCAGCAGGAGAGTTGGGTTGATTTTTTTCCTCCAGTACTGAAGGTCTGCTATAAAATAACCTTTGTGAGGTGTTGACATGTTTTTTGCTTCTAAATACGAGCAGTTCTGTAGATAAGAAACCTAGATCTAAACATGAAACCTTTATTTTGTTGTTATTGTTGCTATATGGAAGCCTGGAAAAAAATGGATAAAAGTCTGACCTCAGAACCAGAAAGACCTGAGTGCAAGTGGTGCTTCTGATACATATTGACTGTAAATCCCTGAGCAAATAAGTCACGTATCCTCTCCATACTCTAGGCAACTCTCTAAGAAAAAATTACCCAGAAGTTGCTAATTTAAATTGATAAAGGGAGTTTTATTTGCCAGAATTTCTTATAACAAAGAATTCACAGATCCTTTCCATATCCCTTTCTCTACAAGGATAAAATAAATCATAGTATTCAGTGTTAAGGGGATCAGCCATCTAATCAATCCCCCTGCCCACAGCATAAAACATCTTTGTGATATTACAAAAAAGTTGTTTCCCAGCCTCTTATTTGAATTCTACCAGTGCCATTGAGGAAACATAAGACCTCTTGAGGTCTCCCATTCCATTTTAGAGCAGTCCTTGAATTCAGGTGCAAATTAGTTACTTCTAGGTCAACTGATTGCATTCCTAATGTATCTAAACTTAAGTAAATATGTTGTTGTTGTTGTTTTCCTGAAGTGAAATTCATGTGAAAATCCAAGCTGTATCAACAGATTTAATGCTGGACATTAGTAAGATTGACTTTTCTTGCATCTAAATGGCCAGGTTCTACTGAAACACTAATGCAGTTGAAGCAAGTCATTTCCAGCTTTTTCATAATCATCTTTCTTCTTGGGAGGGCTACCCCTGTTTGTTTCATCAAGTTACTTCAGTACAAACTGTTTTGGAATAGTCGAATTACTACAAAGATAAAAGTGATACACCTGTAAATTCAGTAGGAAACAACCAGGCATTGAGCTTTGAGGTCTAGGAGATATGATTTTTAAATTTCACTAAGTGATGTGTTGTGTAATTCATCAATTAAACCTATTTATTGAGGGATAAGAATAGCATTGTGATTTTTATTTATGACATTCATTTTTGCACTGTTTAGATGTACATGTAAATACATATATATGTACTTTGTTGTGTAAAGAAAAGAAATAGAAGTTATTTTCTTTACTCAACAGATTCATCTTATTTTAGGCTTTTCTTTTCTTGACCAACATAAAAGTCACATCAGTGAGTCTGTAAGATCTTATCTGATCTAAATCTCAATTATACATTTTGAGAGAGGAAATCTCATTTGCTGAAAATTTGAACATAACTCATTACATATAGAAAATTTTCAAGACTATCCCAGAAAAGGAAAAAAAGATATGGAGTAGCAATTTAGAATACTTCTTTTTAGGTTTCTGAATGCAACTGCTTTATCCTAAATGCCTAACAAGGAACTGGGATAACAATACTAAAACAGTCAGACTTCTTTTGAGGTAAAGATAATTCTGTCACTCTGTATAGACAGTAAATTAATCCTCTTTCCTTGATATCACCTCCTCCCCCATTTTAATTAACCCAAGATTTTGGAAGGAAGTTTCTAGATATAAGTAATGTATAATTTGAAGAACATTGACAAACTAATTAGAAAATTTCTTGTCATACTTTTATATTAATAATAGTAATTATACCATATGTTTATATAACACTAGGTTTTTTCAAAGTACTTTTTCATGCATTATCTCATGTGTTCAATACTAATTAATCATATTGCAAGCACTAAGTAAAATCATTATGGATCTTCTCCAGAGGTACCCACCAGTGAAAAATTCCCAAGGGACAGAATATCTCAGCTGCCTTTCCAGCCTTAGCTTCACTAGTAGCCCTGGTAACATCTTTAAACTTTTAAGTGTATAACACTTTGCCCAAGATCTATTGTCTACAGAAATGCTACAAGAGAACACTGGATGTCTTCTCTCTTTGAAGTTGAATTCAAAAATTTTTTTAAAGAATGGTGGGGGATACATTGAAATTTGTATAAATTCTAGTAAAATGTTTATTTTGATCCTACACTTAATGAACAAACATTTAACTTTTTAAGTAGCAGCAAAGTAGACGAAGTCCAATCCCAGTATTCTACAGATGAGTTCATTGAAATCAGTGAGGTTAATAATTTGTCCAAGGTCAGTAGGGAATATTGGAATCAGGACATGAACCCAATTCTACTGAATACAGAATCAGTGCTCTCCTTCCTCTGTAATTAGAGACACTGAAAGGCAACTGGCAGTATGTATGGTGAGGTAGAGAAGCACTCAGTTGAGCTCTCCCAAATTCCCTTTGAAATAACTAAAATAATGCCTCTAATAGAATTCTGGAAGAGCAGAATTAACAGATGTTCAGATGAAACAATTCCTCAGCCTAAGATAGTTTAAAAAGAAATTGATTGAAAAGGTGTTGGTAAGACCCAGAGCCTAGCATAGGCCAGGCAGTGCAGAGAGTGCCTGGGTACCATTCTCCAACCTGGGATGCTGCTACTACACTGGATGCAATAGCATTTTTTCTGAGTTCTCAGGGGTCAGTCAACTGATATGATTATCAAAAACTGAATTGGTGAATTAATAACCAATGAAAAGGAAATTAAATCAATTATTAGACACTATTTTGTCCAATTATATGCCAAGAAACCAATAAAATAAGTAAAATAGATGAATATTTACAAAAATATAAATAGCCCAGAGGAAATGCAATACTCAAATAACCATATCTTAGAACAATAAACTGAACAAGCCATAAATGAGCTCCCTAAGAAAAATTCCCCAGGAGCACATGGATTTATAAGTGAATTCTACCAAACATTCAAAGAAAAATTACTTGTACTACTTCATAAACTATTTGGAAAAATAGGCAAAGAAGGAGTCAAACCAAATTCCTTTTACAACACAAATATGGGGCTGATATCTAAATCACAAAGAAAATTATAGACAAATGAATTAATGGTTAATGAATATTGATGCAAAAAAGTTAAATAAAATACTAGCAAGGAGATTACAATAACATACTCTAACTTAGCATTTATAACAGGAATATAGGACTGAATCAGTATTAGGAAAACTATCAGGATAATTGACCATAACAATAATGAAACCAACCAAAATCATATAATATTATCAAAGGATACAGAAAAATCCTTTTACAAAATACAAAATATACTTATTCCTATTAAAAACACTAGAAAGTATTGGAATAAAAGAACCTTTCTTAAAATGATAAGTAATATCTATCTAAAACCATCAGTGAGGTTTATTTATAAGGAATGTAAGCTATAAACCTTCCCAGTTAGATCGAGTGAAGCAAAGAAGGACATTTCATTACTATTATTCAATATTATTCTAGAAATACCAGCTACAGCAATAAGACAAAAATAGAAATTAAAGGAATAGAAGTAGGCAATGAGGAAACTAAAACTATCATTCATTGTAGATGAAATAATGGTGTACTTAGAGAATCTAGAGAATCAACTAAAAATTAATCACAATTATTAATAAAATTGTAGGGTATAAAATAAGTCTACATAAATCTCAGCATTTGTATGCATTTTCAACAAATTCCAGCAGGATGAGATAGGAAAAATATTCATTTAAAATATCTACAGAAAATACCAGATACTTGAGAATCTATCTGAAAACAAACTCGGGAAATATGTAAGCACAACTACAAGATGCTTCACAAAAATAAAGTCAAATCTAAATAATTATAGAAATATTAATTACTCATGGATAGACTGAACCCATATAATAAAATGATAATCTTAATTAAATTAATTTACTTATTTACCTTTATAACGATCAAACTACCAAAGAATTTTACATAGAACTAGGAATAATAATAACAAAATTCATCTGGAACAATTAAAAGTCAAGAATATCAAGGGAATCGTTAAAAAAATGTGAAGGAAAGGAGGATAAGTAGTACCAGAGCTCAAATTGTATTACAAAGTAGTAATCATCAAATGAATCTGAAGTACTAAAAAAATAGAGTAGTGGATCAGTCGAATAGATTAGGTACACAATATATAGTAGTAAATGATCATAGTGATCTAGTGTTTGACAAAACCAAATTTTGAAAGGCACAAAATAACTATTTAATAAAAATTGCTAGGAAAACTGTAAGTCAGGTATACCCGGACATCATCCAACATATACTGAGAAAAGGTTAAAATGGGTACCTAATTTAACAAAAGAGTGATATCTTAAGCAAATTAGGACAGCATGGAATATTTTACAAGTCTAATTTATGGATAATGGAAGAATTTATGACCAAACAAGAGATAGCATTAAAGAATATAAAATAGATAATTTTAATTATATTAAATTGAAAACCTTTGCCCAAAAATCCCCATCTAACCAAGATCAGAAGGAAAGAAGGAAAATGGGGGGCGGGGGCACTTGCCACAAGATTCCCTGATAATTATTTATCAGTTAAATAGAGAATTGAGTAAAATTATGAGTCCAAATTATTCCTCAAGAGGTAAATGGTCAAAGGATATGAAGATAAAGTTTTCAGAGGAAGAAATCCAAGTTATTTCTAGTCATAGGGGAAAAAATGCTCTAAAATACCAATGATTAGAGGAATGCAAATTAAAACAACTCTGAGGTACTACCTCAGATTGAGGTACTACTTGTCAGATTGGTTAACACTGGTAAGACAGGAAAGGAAAATGACAAATTTTGGAGATGTGGAAAAACTGAGAAACTAATGTACTGTTTGTGGAGTTATAAACTAATCCAATTATTCTGTAGAGTAATTTGGAACTATGCCCAAAGGACTATAAAAAACTTTGCATACTGCCCTTTGATCCAGCTATACCCCTGCTGGGTTTATACCCCAAAGAGATAATAAGGGAAAAGATTTGTATAAAAATATTTATAGTCATGCTTTTTGTGGTGGCAAAAAAATGAAAAATGAAGGGATGCCCCTAAATTGGGGAATGGCTGGACAAATTGTGGTATATGCTGGTGATGGAATACTATTTTGCTCAAAGGAATAAAGAACTGAAGGAGTTCCATGTGAACTTGACCAACCTCAAGGAATTGATGCAGAATGAAAGGAGCAAAACCAGGAGAACATTGTACCCAGAGACTGATTCACTGTGGTACAATCGAATGTAATGGATTTCTCTACTAGTAGCAGTGTAATGATCCAAGATAATTCTGAGGGAATCGTGAGAAAGAACACTATTTATATTCAGATGAAGAACTGTGGGAGTGGAAAAACAGAAGAAAAACAACTGCTAGATCACATTGATTGATGGGGATATGATTGTGAATATAGACTCTAAAGATCACCCTAGTACAAATATCAACAATATGGAAATAGGTCTTGATCAATGATACATGTAAAACCCAGTGGAAATTCATGTCAGCCATGGGAGGTGGTTAGGAGGAGAGGAAGGAAAGAACATGAATCATGTAATCATGGAAAAATATTCTAAATGAATTAAATAAAATTTCCCAAATTGAAATAAATAAAATATATTTAAAAAAAAAAAACTTAAAACTGTGCATACCCTTTGATTCAACAGTAACATTACTAGGACCATACCCCAAAGAGATCAAAGAAAGGAGAGGTGAGGAGAAACCTATGAGTACCAAAATATTTATAATAGCTCTTTTTGCAGTGGCAAAGAATTAGAAATGGAAAGTTTGTACATCAATTGGGGACTGGCTGAATGAGTTGTAGTAAATGATAGTGATAGAATACTATTATAAAATGAAGAATAAGATGCTTTTAGAAAAACCAGGGAAGACATATGAATTGATACACAGTAAAATGGGCAGAACTGGGAGAATATTGTACAAAGGATGACGATATTGTACAGAAATATGTAAATGACAATTATTCTCAGAAATACTAATATAAAGAATTTATAATGAAAAATATTGTCTACCTCTAGAGTTATTTTCTACCTCTAGAGAAAGAATTGATTGATCCTGAATACAAATTGAAGTATAATTCCCCCCTCTTCTTTTTCTTTTATTCCCTGCTTGTTGTTTTCTTTTGCAATGTTGCTAACATGGAACTATTTTTCATAACTTCACATGTTTAATCTATATAAAATTTCTTGCCTTCTCAGGAGAAAAGAAGGGAGAAAATTTGAAATGCAAAAACATTTTTAAATGTTAAAATTTTTTGTTTATATGCAATTGAGAAAAAAGTTTAAATTTAATTTTAAAAAGAAAATTAAAAGTCCCAGGATATCAAAAAAATGGATGGAGTGCCCAGATGAGTGAAGCTAAGCATGATTTGTTAGAAAAAGTATTATAATTTTGAAGTTAGAAGGCTAACCAGGATTTGAATTTTGGTTCTGATACCTTGGAGAAATTGCTTATGCTTCCTGGGTCTCAGTTTCCTCATCTGTAGAATGAAGAATTTGACTAAATTGCTTCTGAGGTTCCTTTCAGCTCTGAATTAATACATGAACATATTATAATTGTCACTCTCTAATATGAGAGTTGTCTCAGTTTTGTTTAACCAAACAAATGAGTTTTAAATTCTTTTTTTCTTCCTAATTGCTTAAATCTATGAATAGAATCAGTTAATCAGCAAGCATTTATATTGTGTTTAGAAAGGCAAAAAAAAAAGTTCCCTGCCCTCCAGGAACTTTCATTCTAATGGAGGAGAAAATATGTAAATAACTAGGTACATTCAAGATACATACAGAATAGTTAGAAGATAATTTGAGAAAGGAGAGACAATTGCTGGGTTAGGAAGAGAAAAAGGAAAGGCATTCTGCAGAAGGTAAGTTTTAAGTGGAGTCTCAAAGAAAACCAGAGGAAGTGAGAGGCAGAAGAAATTAGAAAGATCAGAAAGTCTAACCAAGAGGTCTAGCAGAGAAGAGACGGTCATTGCAAAAGCTTAAAGACCAGAGATAAGAGTATTGCATTCCATAAACTGCAACTAAAACAACTGTACAGAATCATAGAGTACAAGGAAAGTAGCAAAATGTAAGAAGCTTGGAAATGCATGAGGGTGCTAGGTTATGAGAGTTTTTAAATGCCAAACAGAATACTTTATCTTTGCTTCTTGAAGTAATGGATACACTAACCAGGATTATAAAATGGCTAATTTGTGCTCAGGAAAATCATTTTAGTAGCTGCTTAAAGAATAAATTTGAAACAGGAAAGGACTCAAAAAAAGAACAACCCAAACTTCATCATAATGATCAATTTCAGAGATGATTTGGGTCTAAAAGGGGCTTATGCATCTCTGAAAAAGAGATGGGTGCCTACAATAAGAGATGTTATAAAAGAAGAAACAACAAGATTTAGCAAACAATTGAATATTTGCGATGTGTAATAGTGAAGCTGTGAGTAAAATTCTAGTTCTACAAACCTGAATAACCAGGGAAATGATGTTGTCCTCCAAGGTAATAGAATAATAAGGAAGAGGAAGGCTTAAAGGGAAAGATAATGAGTTCTATTTGATATGTTGAGTTTGGGGTATTTGTAGGACATACAATTTGACAATTCAAAGAAGCTATTACACATGTGTGGCTGTAGCTCAGGAAAGAAAATAGGGCTGGATATATAGATCTGGGAATAACCTGCATAGAAACGTTCATTGAACCTATGGGAACTGATGAGATTACTCATTGAAATATTAGAGAGTGGAAAGAGAAAAGGGCCTGCAGATACCAGAGATTTGGGGAATACTTAAGTTTAGTGGTTAGAGACATTTTATTTTAAATAATAGCAACAGAAATCAATTTCAGTACCTTGATGAAGGGAGACTTCATTAAGTTAAAAAAAAAAACATCATAAGGCCAGAATTTTAATTATGCTGAGAATTTTCTTTATTTTTCTTACTGAGTTTATATGTGTGTATTTGTATGTACCTGTGTGTGTGCAGATATCCCTTCCACATCATTGGTTGTTTGGCTAAGGGCTCCTGTGATCTGGAACATGCCTGTAAAGTATTTTGGCCCTGACTTCATACCAGAGAAGTCCAAATTTTTTAATTGCCTTTTATGGTATTAAAAGATAAAATATGTTGTTATTATGCAATACCTTACATTATTTTATGCTTTTCTGAATTTGTAAACTTTTCCTGTCATCTGCAGCTGCTTCAGAACTCCCCCAAATTCCCATTTAATTTCATATGCCCACCCACAATATATCAAAACTACAATAAAGTTGCAATGTAGAAAGGATACATATACAACATATATACACATAAAATTATATGCCTTTGAACAGTGAACTATATTTTTTATCTGACCAAAAAAAGCAACCCTGACCTAGCTATTTAACTCATTAATTATTACCTCTTCCCCCAAATTTGTAGTAAAAAGAAATGGCTAAAAATTACCCACATATTATCAGATTTTTTAAATGAAATTTTCACCACATCAACTGCCCTGGAGAGAAGTCCCTTTTGCCTTGCTGAAAGACCATGAAAAAAAAAAACTATCTGTCATTCAGTTTAATTTCTTGTGTTTGGAACTCGTTTGGAACTCTACAGCATTCTGTGTAAAACTAATCAATAAAGGGGATTTATGAGACCTTGAAATAGAACAGGCGAAAGAAGGAAATTATAGTCAGTTTTAGTTATTAAAGATTTTCACCACTAAATTTAGTATAAGGGAAACATTATACATCTTTTTTTTTTTAAACTGAAACAGGGCATTCATCAAGCCTGTAGATTGGAGAAACAATCATGTTTAGACTCCGCTCTAATGCATCTTTATTTGTAGTTCACCATTTACTGGTAGTTAGGAGGTAGGCCAAAGGATCAGAGCAGCCCCACACATTAATGTAGATATACATGGATAGAGAGAGTACATATATGTGTGTATGTATGCAGTACATATGTATATGTAGACAGATATGTAGATATTGAGACAAGGATAGATATATATTTTAGTCTATATATTAAAAATAATAATAATAGGGAGCCTTTATAGTGATTTAAGATTTGCAAAGTGTTTTCCATTTTTCCATTTTTTCTACCTTATCTCCCTTAATCTTCACAGTAAGAAATATGTTCTTTTATTATTCGCACATTACAGATGAAGAAACTGAGGATGAAAGAGATTAAAAGTAACTTACTCGAGGTCACACAAGTAGTGTCTGAAATTTGAAATTTGAAATTTGAAATCAGATGCTACCTTGCAGCCCCATAAATAGATATCTCTATCAATATATCAACATATAGACATGTATTTTAAGATGTTAAAATGAGGTTAAAAGAATAAATGCACATGGATTGAGATCCAGTTTATTAAGCAATTATTAAATTAGCAAATATTTGTTAAGAGCCTACTGTGTGCCAGGTGCTATGATAGGTGCACAAAGAATATAATAATCCCTATTTTCAGTCAATTATTATTTCAAAATAAATCAAAATTAAAGCCTCTAATAAGTGGTACCAGCTAGAAGGCAGTAGATAGAATGCTTGTCTAAGTTCAAATCTGACCTTAATTACTTAGCTCTTTTTATGACCCCAGGAAAATCACTTAACTGCTGTTTGCCTCAGTTTCCTCATCTGTAAAATGAGTATAAGAATAGAATCTACCTCCCAGGGTTGTTGTGAGAATTAAATTAGGTAATAATTATAAAGTTCTTAGCACAGGACCTGGCACACTGTATACTCCAAAGAAATGTTTGCAGTTGTTTCCTTGAGATCTCAAGAAGCTATCTTTCTCTATTCTCTTTTATTTTCCCAATACTTGTGATTTTCAATTTTCAATTTTACCAATACATTATAATTTCCTATATGATTGCCTAGCATTTGTGAGTTTTCAGTGTTCCCTTGACTATATGTTCCACTGAGACTTTCCCTTAGGATGCTTTCCTGAGCAAGGGAGTCTGAAGATTCAGGATTTTGACATTTGTTTGGTGAATTACAAATGACAGATGGGAAATTACTATGTTGGAAAAAGAGGAGACAAAATGACATCTAGAGTACATCAGATTGCCATAAAAATAATACTTTATGCTTCTCATTTTCAAAGTACTTTACAAACAACTAATTAAACCTTATAATACTCCAAAAAAAAATAGGTGAATCACATTATCTCTATTTCAGAGATGGAGAAAAGGAGGCAGAAGTAAAGCTATTTGTCTAGAACTATACAGAACAAAACTAGGGTTAAAACTGGGGCAATTAGGTCTGTCAGCCCTGGAGAGGGAGGTTCTGGATTCAAATCTCTCTTCAGATACTTCCTGACTTTGTGACCTGGGGAAAGTCACATAACCCTAATTGCCTAGGCCATATTGCTTTTCTGCTTTGGAATTTAATATCAATTCCATGACAGAAGGTAAAGGTTTAAAAAAAACTAGGGCTAAAAATCAGGATTTCATGGCCTTTAAAATTCAAACAAACAGTTGGCTAGCAGTCTTCAGATCAAACCACAAAGTTCTCAAGACTAAATATGTTCCCATATCAAAACAGGGTAATGTCACATACCTCCTACCAAGTCACATCTGACAACTTTTTATGAATTAAAATTACACTTATTTATAGGAGGAGAAGAAATCAAAAGCACTCAGGAACAAAATTGTTAAGCTCTGTTCATTCATTTTTAGGCATCTTTTGTAAGAACCACATATTTATATCCACTGCAATACCTTTCTTGAGTGAATACATGATGAAGGTCTTTAAGGCCACTGTCAATTGGCTGCAAAGGACTTAATGTATTGTTCTATTTTATATTAAAATGGAAACCAGCATCAATGTCTTTCATTTTAAAATTATGACAAGGCTTCCTAATTCTGACTGTAAATAATTTTTGCAGTCTGAAAGTCCTTCACTGAGGGACCATTGTATGATGCATATTTTCTGTTGATGAAACTCTTTCTCTCATAGTCCACTGGGTGTCAAAATCCAGAGCTTCATAATTAGTAGGATGCCATTAAGATAATTAAAAGCAGTTACCTAAAGGTGAAGTTAGGTGGTTCAGTGGATTAAGAGCTAGACCTCGAGATGGGAGGTCCTGGATTCAAATGTAACTTCAAATACTTCCTAGCAACATCCATTGCCTTTTAGCCTTCACCACTCTTCTGCTTTGGAACCAAAACATAACATGGGAAGTAAGGGTTTAAAAAATGTAATCATCATATAGAATAAATCCACAAATATTCAAGAAATAACAACATGTATAAACACTGTGTTTGGCACTGGGTATAAAAGACAAAAATGAGCCAACTGAAAGAAACAACATATGCTCCTGTGAGTGTGTGTGTTCATGTGTGTAGTATATACATATAATAAAAGTTAATTATAGGTAGTGTATGTTCAGGATTCTTGCTAACATTTGAGGGAAGCAGGAAAGGACTTATATAGGAGATAATTTCTGAGGTGAGCTTTAAAAGGATATTAAGAAATCTAAAAGCCAGAGATGAATAAGGAATGCATTTCATTCATATCATCTCAGGAATGTCAGAGGTAAGGAGCAATAAGAGAGCAAGTTTGGATGAATGGTGAGAATTCATGAAGGACAGTAATATATACTGAGCAAAGAAAGATAGGTTTGATCCAGATTAGATTAGCTCCAGATGAAGCTCTACAAATAGAGGAGTTTGTAATTTAACCTAAAGCTGATAGGTAGTCACTATAGTTTATTGAGCAGAGAAGTGATATGCTGCCTCATGCTATAGAGCTTATCCCAGAATTAATTTTGAAGATGATTATGTTTATGATAACCAA
This sequence comes from Monodelphis domestica, assembly GCF_027887165.1. Taxonomy (NCBI): domain Eukaryota; kingdom Metazoa; phylum Chordata; class Mammalia; order Didelphimorphia; family Didelphidae; genus Monodelphis; species Monodelphis domestica. Next base: position 359,280,033 of record NC_077228.1, read on the forward strand.
TAACTATAACCAATGCTGTATTCTATATTCTCAAGGACCATATATGCGTGTATGAAGAAATAATACTGAAATATGTAAACTCTTCAAATAATAAAAAGCATTTGCACTATATCAATATGTGATCCAAAGTCCTGAAAGTGTGAAATGACCTGAATATACTGTAGTTCAAAAGAAAGGGCAAGGCATGAAATTATAGGAAATGTTCTATATCCACGGTGTTCCACGGTTACAAAGAGGGAAATAGGAGAGTTGACTTCTCATATCTCTTCTTCAGAACCAGCCTTGGTCATTTGACTTCTACTACATTCAATTCTGATTGTTTTATTGTGCTCATTGTTCTTTCCACTTATAGGGCTGGAGTCTGTATAAATGTACAACATGAGAGAGAGATTAAGCTTTTCCCCTAGAGTTATAATGAATAAAACTAGGGCTAAAACTCCAGCATTTGTGGTCTTTAAATGATATGAACTCATGAGTTGTAGCCCTAGATCTGCATTTAATTGTTTTAGGGAAATAGCTTAACTTTGCCTCATTTTGCCCATCTATGAAATTGAGATGCTATTTACCTATTTCTTTTCAGTAGTGTAATAGATAAATAGATAGAGAAATATAGAAAAGATACATACATATATATTTAAATATAAGTATATATTGATTTTCTGATTCTGTTACTTCCCTTTGTGTGAGTTTATAAAACATACCTTTTAGTTAATTTAATGGCTAAATATATGATCTGACAACATAATACAATGGAAAGAACAATGAATTGAGAATCAGAAGACCAGAGTTTAAATATTCACTCTATATTTGTTAGCTTTTTTACCTTGATGAAGCAGCCTCTTTGCACCCCAGTTTCTTCATCCATAAAATGCAAGATTTGAAATGAGATCTATTCCAACTCTAAATCTAAATCTTCCACGAAATAAAAATTATAATCATCTTCACATTTTTATCAAGGACATCCTTTAGGTCAGTAGTTCTTAAACATATTCTACTCCTGGATCACATTCACATTGTAAGAATGCTCAGAGTCCAGGGAGGAACCAAGATGGAAGAAAGAAGCAAGGAAGCTCAATACCATCATGAGAATCCTTTCCAACCAATCTTGCAATAACATCATAAAATGAACACAGGAGTGAAAGAACCAATAAGAAAACATGGAATGATACAATTTTCAAGAAGAGAAAAAAACATAAAAAGTCAGGAGAGAACATCTGGGTCACTCAGGTGAGGAGGAGCATAGACAGTAGGAGGCTACAAGGAATGAGGAGCAAGCCCTACTCACCTCACCCCACATCTGCTGTGCTAGGTTCTGAACCTGAGCCCAAGCCAACATCTACATCCTGGAACCCAGGCTGGGTAAATAGAGGTCCAAGCCAATGCACACCCTTTGGAACTCCAAGCAAACCTGTAGTAAAGTCCAGAGTTCCAGTCCAGAGCAGTCTGTGTTGAAGCAGTCTGATCTGTAAAGGTCCAGAGAAAAGCTAGGAGTCCTAGTCTAGGCATGTGATGAGGACATAGATTCCAGTTTGGGGTAGTTAGTTGATTCAAAAAGCTGGAGTCCCCTAATCATTGTGCTGAAAACTTAGGGCAGAGCCCCATAGTAAGGCAATCAACTGTGCACCTGACCAGATCAAGCCCAGAGTGAGAGCAAAAGCCTACCCACACCTAAGCCTGAGGCTAGAATTTGAGCTATTAGCAGTTTCAAGGGTAAATTGAATCAACACTGGGAGGTGGCTCTCGGAGCTTCCAGCCCTCAGACCATCATATTATATTAAAAGAATGAAAACTGTCAAAAACCCAAAAATAAAGTAAGGGCAGCATCAAGAAAGGACTAGTGGCAGTTGGGTGGCTCAGTGGATTGAGAGCCAGGCCTGGAGATGGAAGGTCCTCGGTTCAAATCTGGCCTCAGACACTTCCTAGCTATGTGACCCTGGACAAGTTCTAAGGCAGAAAGTGGGTGTTTAAAAAAATAAGGATACCCTAATCTCCCAGACAATAGCCTACCTATAAAAAAGTTGGAAAAATGAACAGAAAACAATAAAAGCACCTAACTATAGATAATCTTTATGGAGACAAACAGCAAAGCACAGATACATAAGGGGACTGAAAGCAAAGCAAACACACTCAAAGTTCAAAAGAAAAATACGAATTGGAAGAAATCCTGGAATAGCTCAAAAACCAACTAAGAGCAGCAAAGAATAAAACAAGAGAAATGAAAGCAATGCAAGAAGAAAAGAAAAAGGAAGTTCAAAAGCTTATGGAGGAAAATCAGGCCTTGAAAATTGAGCAACTAGAAGCTAATGATTTTATGAGACATCAATAAACAATAAAACAAAATCCAAAAATTGAAAAAATAGAGCAGATAGAAAGAGTATATTTAGAGGGTGAGGAAGTAAGCAGATTATGATGATATACTATGAAAAAAATTAAGGGGTGAAAAAGAGAATTATACTGAGAAAAAAATGGAAGGGAAAGGTAGAATGGAGCAAATTACATAACATAAAGAGGTATGAAAAATTATAATGGGTGCAGGAATGAGGGTGGTGACAGGCAATGCTTAAACTTTACCCTCGTAACTGGCTTAGAGAGGGCATAAGAACCATACTTAGTGGGGTGTAGAATTCTATCTTACACTATAGAGAAGTAGAAGAACAATAAGACAAGGGAAGGGAGGGGGTAATTGCAGGGAGGGAGAAGTGAGAGGGGTGATAAAATGTGAAACATTGGTGATGAAAGGTAAGGGTTTTAAATATATATATAAACACCTTGAGGGCAAGGACTATTTTTCCTTTTTTCTTTATATTTATATTCCCATTATATAACATAGTGCTTGGCACATAGTAAGCTCTTTAAAAATGCATGTAAACTGACCAAATTTTGGTTTCATGTAATGCTTTGGAAATCTGGTGAAGCTCACGGATATCTTCTAAACATATTTTATGGATAAAATATTATATGAAGAAAAACAATTATAGTAAAATATAATTGCTCAAATATTTTTCAAAGTTCACAAATACCTGTTCAAGAATTCCTGATTTTAAGGTAGCACAGTGGATAAAACACTAGGCCTAGAATTTGGAGGACTTGGGTTCAAATCTGGACTCAGAGAAGTCCTAGCTGTGTGGCCCTGGACAAGTCACTTGAAACAATCAAACACAGAAGAAAAACATTTGATTGAGCACCTGATTCAATGGGGATATAATTGGGGATGTAGACTCTAAATGATCACTCTATTACAAATATTAATAATATGGAAATGGATCTTGATCAATGATACATGTAAAACCCTGTGTAATTGCTTGTTGGCTATGGAAGGGGGGAGGGAGGAAGTGAGGGAAAGAAGATGAATCATGTAACCATGGGAAAATATTCTAAATTTAAAAAATAAATAAATTTTTGAAAAAAGAAAATTAAGAAAAAAATTGAAGGTTAAAGTAGGAAATGAGGAAACTAAATTGTCATTCTTTGAGGATATGATGGTTTGCTTAGAGAATCCATTAAAAAAAAGTTGAAATAATTAAGAACTTTGGCAAAATCAGAGGATACAAAATAAACCCACATGAATAATCAACATCACTATATATTTCCAACCAAGTCTAGCAGCAAGAGTTACAAAGAGAAATACCATTTAAAATTACTCTAGACAGTATAAATTCCATTTTGGGAATCTATTTGTCAAGACAAATACAGGAATTATAAGGACATAATTGCAAAACTCTTCTTACACAAGTAAAGTTAGATTTAAATAATTGGAAAAACATTAATTACTCATGGGTAGGCCAAAATAATATCATAAAAATGGCAATCCTACAGGAAGGCAGGAAGTGCTAGTCACAAGAACCTACTGCCACTCCTAGTTGTCCCTTCCCCCACCAACTATTAGTCTAATTTCCTTTCCACACACCCCAGGTTCTCAGGGTTCAAGAATGAGTGCCTTGACCCCTCTTCCATTCAACTGCTGGTTGATCCCTATCCCTCAGCTAACTAACTCAGGAGTCCAGGAACAGGTCAGGGAGAGAGAAATCTCAAGGAAAGATCCAGATGGCTCTGGCCAGCATGAGTCCAAATCCAAAATACCCTTGAGAATTCAGGTAGCTGTTCTTGAAGAGTCTTAGTGGAGGTATTTTTGGGTCCCAGAAGGAGTAACAGGTCTCAAACAGATGGGCTCTTTCTCAGCTTCCAGGAAAACCACCTTCCTCCTCCACTTCCCATGCTGGAAGACCATTGACCTTGGAGCTTCAGAGCTCTAACCCCTTTGGAACTCCCAGGATTCTCTCTCTGCCCCTCCTCTGTTGCTCTTTAGCTGATCTCTTCTTCAGCCTGATTTCTCATTGCAACCCTCTTTCTTACATTACAGTGCCAATACTTCACTAATGCTGCTCCCAAGATAAGGTCAAAATGGTTTAGACATAATGGGTGATATTATAAGTAAATTAGGGGAACATGAATGGAGACGAGAAGAATTTATGATGAAACAAGAGTCAGAGATCATTAAAAGATGTATAATGAATAATTTTGACTATATTAAAATTCAAAAAATTGTGCAAACAAAACAATTGTAACCAAGATTAGAAGGAAAACAATAAAGTGGGGAAATTTTTATAACAAATTATCTCCTTTTCAAATCTATGAAAAACTAACTTACATTTATAAGAATACAAGTAATTCCCCCATTTACAAATGGTCAAAGGACATGAATAAGCAGTTTTCAGATGAAGAATTCAAAGTTATCAGTAATTATATGAAAAAAGTTGTTCTAAATGACTCTTAATTAAATAAGTGTAAATTAAAACAACTTTGAGTTACCACCTCACCACCCACCTATCAGATTGGCCAATATAACAATAAAGTAAAGTGATAAATGTTGGAAGGGATGTGACAAAATTGGGATTTTTCTGATGGAGTTGTGAACTGATCTGATCATGTTGGAGCACAATTTGGACACTGAAAGGGCTATTAAACAATGCATACCTTTGATCCAGCAATGCCACTACAAGATCTGTATCCCAAAGAGATAAGAAAATAGGAGTAAGGAGCTACTTGTACAAAAAATATTTATAGCTGATCTTTTTGTGATAGAAAAGAATTGGAAATTGAAGGGATATCCATCAATTGAGGAATGGGTGAACAAATTGTGATATTATGATGGTGATAGAATACTATTGTGAGGTAAGAAATTAACAAAATGAATTCAGAAAACTGGAAAGACCTACATGAACTGATGCAGAGTGAAATAAGCAGAATCTGGAAAACATTATACACAGTAACAGCAATATTGTGCAATGATCAACTGTGACAGACCTAGCTACTCTCAATAATAACAATGATCCAGAACAATTCTGAGGGACTTAAAACAAAGATTACTATCCATCTCCAGAGGGGGGGAAAAAACTGTTGGAGTTGAAATACAGATGAAAGCATACAATTTTTCACTTGTTTATTTAGATTTTTGTTTTAGGGTTTGGGCTTTATATGATGATTTACTTAAAAAATGAATGTTTTACATGATAACATACATATAACCCAGATCAAATTGCTTCCAGTTCTGGGAGGCATGAGGGAAGGAAGGAAAGGGGACAATTTTGATTCTATAACTTTGAAAAACTTATGTGGAAATTAATCATTACATCTAATTGGTAAAATTGATTGATTGATTTTTTTAAAAAAATGTATATGCTGCATATATTACTATCAATATCCCAGGCCTATTGGTAAACATTTGTTAGCACATCCCTCTTCTGCTTTGTAAACATCAATTTGTCTCAGGAAGAATATAGTAGAATATTCAGGGAATACAATCATTTATCCTTCTGACAGTGGGTTAGTAATAATACCAAAAACAATAATGACAATGCAACTGACATTTTTTTACATAATGCCTTGAATCAGTTATCTCATGTGAGCCTCTCAATATGTTTTACTATTCAAGAATCCTTAAGAAAAAATATCAGTAATGCAAATAAAGAATTTGCTTATTGTTAGACCTCTGATACTCTTGAACCATAGCTATCTTTCTTTTTTTTTTAAACCCTTGCCTTCAGTCTTGGAGTCAATACTGTGTATTGGCTCCAAGGCAGAAGAGTGGTAAGGGCTAGGCAATGGGGCTCAAGTGACTTGCCCAGGGTCACACAGATGGGAAGTGTCTGAGGACAGATTTGAACCTAGGGCCTCCCATCTCTAGGCCTGACTCTCAATCCACTGAGCCACCCAGCTGCCCCCATATAGCTATCTTTCAATGGCTCATGGTGTCCTCAAGGAAATCTTGGAAGCAGGAAAGATTATCATCAGAGAAAAAGTATTAATTTAGGGAAACAATTCAGTATAGTAGAAAGAGTATAAATTTTGTCATCAGAGGACCTGGGTTAAAATCCTGAATTAAAATTCATTTTTTCTTAGTACCCACATGACCTTGGTCAAATCATTAGACCCTCTGGGCCCCAGTCTCCTTAATATAAAAAGAGAGGATTGGATGATATAGCCTATAGAAACCTTTTCAGATCTAAATCCATGATCCTTTGACTTACCAAGTTTGAAAGGTTTCAAATTCAAGATAATTTTGAAAGCTGTACAAAGTATGGGGAATATATTTTAGAAGGAAAAGACTTGAAGAAAATCTAATTATGAGGCTAATACAACAGTTAGAGGAATCAGTAGTGATGACCTGAACTAGAGAAGTGACTTGAATCTTGAGGTTAATCCATGGTTAATGAGAGGTTATCAATGATCAAGGAATACTGAGGAGCAATCAGACACGCAAGAGCACTAAGAGAGCAATTTCAAGCAAGCAAACACAAGGGAATCCATGAGGAAAGGTGATCAATAAGTTCATGGAAATTTAAGAATTATAAAAACTGAGAAATGGCCATGCATTTTAGCAATTAAGCCTCTGGTAGCTTTGAAGAGAATGGTTTGTCAGGTGGAATAGCTGGATATCAGGTGGTAGGAGTTTGAGGAATAAGTGGAAGCCATAGCATTAATAATAGATGGGTTTTTTTTCTTTTTTATTCCTTCTTTCTTTTCCCCTTCTTTCTTTTTTTCCTATAATTCTTTTATTTCCCCCCCCCCTTTTTTTTTTGCTTTGAGTTTGGTTATAAAAGGAAAGGTGGAGCATTGGATTTGGAGCCATAAGGCTATTTCAAATTCTTGCTCTGGTACAATGAGATATTGGGCAAGTCACTTCTCTAGAGCTCAATTTCCTCATCTATAAAATAAGACACTAGGAATAAAAGTCAAATCAACAAGCACTTATTAAGCCCCTACTGGGCTAAGTAATAGAGGCAACCCCCTCCAAAAAAAAAGACCTACACAGTCCTTACAGTCAGACCTCACAATCTAATGAGGGAAACAATATTCAAATAACTATGAATAAACAACAAGCACACACATGCATATACACACAAACACATACACTCTAGAACAAACTGGAAATTTTAAAAACAAAACCAAGAAAAGTGATCAACATCAACCAAGTAGTGCAAAAAGCGGAAGCAGGATTTGACAACAAATACTCTGACTTTAAATACAGTACTTTATCCATTATAACAGGAAGTAATTTTTCCAAAAGAAATAATCTTTAAACTTCCTTCCAGATCTTAGTCTTATTGATGATCCTTAGCGACTACTCATTTCTAAAGTCTAGATCGATTTTGGGAAAACAAGATTGGGTTGGGAGATGAGGGCAGGGTGAAAAATAAGAATTTTACATCTTAAAAAAAGTATTGACAAACAGTTTCTTTATTACTACTGTTTTGAATGGCATTTGACTCTACATTATTGGGGATGGGAGGAGGGTTTATTTTAAGTACTAACCCAGGTTTTATTAACTTATGAGCTTTAAAAGAATCAAAAAAGAATCGCTACAAATTTTGGGTTTAGGCTGGAAAAAAAGAGAAGTACAACTTCTTTTCCTTGGCTAAGTAACCCTATCTGGTTGCATCTTTTTTCAATCAATGAAGGATCTACTCTTTGAGTAATATCTCTCAGTTGGTTGATCCTGTAGCATTTAGAATTTGTCTGTTGAATGCCGAATTGAAAAACCTTTCACATAACAAAACAAATCTCAGTGGGACTGTTTCTTACCTCATTCTGTGTTCATCTTTACTCAACTGATCTCCTTTAGGCACTGAGTGAGACAAGAAATGGGCCCAGTGGGCCATTGCTGAAGTAAAATTGCTAATTCTTAAAAGATGACAGTAGTTATTGAGAAACATACTATTAAATCAACAATATAGTACAGTACCTATAATTATGAAGAAATATTGGGTTCTGGGGAAGATAATTGCTTATAGCACATCAAAATCAAGTCCAAATAAAGAATGAACACTTAAATGAAGGTCCATGAGTCAACCCTGAAATTCTAAAGAAAATATATGGAATAGAAAAACAAGTCAAAAATAAAATCACAAACTTCAGAGATATCATGTCTTTTTCCTTCAGGAAGAATTCAACTAACTCATTATAGACAAATTTTTTTCACTCTTTCAACAAATATTTTGGGGGGAGGGTGGAAGTTAATGCTTGAGAAAGTTATGAGCATTTTGACTAGGAATTTATAGGCCTCCCTCACAAATCACCATCCATGATATAAAAATATTTGTGTCTCTATACTAATTAAAATTTGGACCATAATTTAGAATTTCCTTTTCCAATAGAGTTATGATATATGGCACCTTAGTAAATAACACAATCCAATGCTTCCATATACCTATGATCTCATAGACAAGGGTATTATATCCAATAAAACAGTTCCCATACTAATCAATGCCTACCCATCCTGTGAGAGTTTTATCTAAATTCTCCCAAAAATCAGCCATAGAACATTTACCCCATCTTCTGAGTCTTCTCATTCTCTTTATCTGTCATTGATAGCAATGGCACATGTGGGTCATCCTTGACTCTCTTTTCCCTCCAGTTATATAGTTGTCTCATGGTATATGTATATATACATATATGTGTGTATAAGTATGTATATAGACATATATCTATTATATGTATATTATTTACATTTCTTTTCCTGTATAATTCTTTGTTGTAATGTGTGTGTCACAGGTAGCTTACACCAACCATGTACATTTCCATTGCCCTTGAGATGAACTTCAGCAACAGTATTTTAAAAGTCTGGTATTCTTTAGTAGTGTTTCAATGGCCACAAAGGTGGTGGAAATGGGTCCTGAGGAGTTCTTAGTTGGCTACTCATCGAGGACACCAAGGTCATCAACTGTATCCAGTGTTCCTAACTTTTTTCTTACCACTTTCTCTGGTAGAGAAAGAGGCTGAGGATTTTGTGTATCTCCATTTTATTTGGAATATAATTCACCTGCAAGTCAAGACTTTACTCCATGATGCCATTGATCTTCTTTGAATTTGAAGAATGAAAACCCACTCCTTAGTAAATGTGTTTACTTGAACTTGCTACATTAAAATGAAGTTGTAATAGCAAATGGTTTGTTTCAAAAATACATTTGGTATCAATTAAATCCATGAGTTGAATGTTAGCTAGTGAAGGTCAGTAACACATCTGCTAAGTCATACTATGCTGTAACATTTCAATGGTCCTCATTTAGTGCTAGAATTCATTGGCATTCATTTGAATGCCAGTTAGCCCTTAGACCAAAAAGACCAAAGGGCTTAGAGATCTTGTCCTTACTTAGTACTTCTATTTGAAGTCTATTTTAAGTCTTTCAAAGGTCTTTGTGTACTACTAAATAGATCTACCAAATTGACTCTCTTATTTCAGCATGCTCAACCTTGAGTCTATGGAAAAAAAATTGAAATCTGTATTTTAGTATCATTTGTTTCTTATAGATGTTCTGCATTTTATTTTGGGCATTTAAAAACCATTCTTCTGAAAAGTAGATTCAGAATATTACCAAGGTGTCCATGATACACAAAAAGGTAAAAAAATTCTACTCTCAAGTGTGCCAATATATTCCAGAATGAATTATTTTAGGAGACATTAACTAAATTGTGATTCATTCTATCTATCACATATGCCTTTCTCCTTCTACCTCAGTAACAGAAGAATTCCTTAGGAAAAAAAAAAGCTCCTTGAAGAAATATTTTATAAAAGGCCTGGCTCAAACCAGAGCCAGGGTGGGATTATACTATACTCATACTAACAATGACTCCAAACTGGCCTTTATTCTGTTGTCCTTGGCTAAATACATAAATGGAAACTATCATACCATATTTTTCAGTTCTTTTCACAACCCCTGCCACATGATTGCTAAAATTGGTCCCTATCCACCAAATTACTCACTCTGCTACTGATGTACTACATTCTGATCCTCTAACTTCTCCATTTTCTATTCTCCATCATTCTACCTTAATACCTCATCTTGAGATGGAGATGACCTTTGATAGTAAAAGGATTTCCAGTGGAATGACAACTTTAAAAGCTCTCACCAAACTAGAAAGTCTTAATGTTCACAATCTAGTGACACTACATATTTCTGTAAAGTGAAGAAAGGTTTTGCTGACTCCAAAGAACTTCATTTTAAACATGATGATTTAAAAATTAAAATGGCAAACAATGGTAAGTCATAGAGGTAGTCTACTAAGTGAAACAGTTATCATCTAAGTTGATCAATGGAATACTTAATAAATCCTTATTCATTCATTCTTCTGTGGAAGAAGTACCCAAATCAATTACTCTTTTCATGTATCTGATATATAGATACTCTTGGCATTAGGTTTCTTGAAAATTTACTCCTTTGTGGATTCTTTTCCTAAGTTCTTCACACAATATATTTTTTATTTAAAAAAATTAGTTGTTCATTGAATTTTAAATGATATAATGAATCTACTGAATCTCAAGTTTTTTGGGTAGGTTTTATTTTTCCTTATTTGAAATTTTTTACCTTAAATGGTTTTGTAATAAAACAGAAGGAAATGGAAACTTAGTTTAGTTAAATATGAATATTTTAAAGCACAATTACATAATAAAATGTTATAAAATAAGATGTAGTTCATATGAAACAATTAAATTCAAGTATATTATATAGCTAGTATTCTTAATAAAACATCAGATACCAGAAATAACCTCATCTTGTTCTATTAAAATCCTATCAAAATTACATGTGTGGGTGTATTTGTGTATGTGTGTGTGTGTTAGGTGAAAATTTTTATGATGAACTGTACAGAGTTCCTAAATTTCAGAGAAATATTAAATGAGTAGGAACTTAGAAGGTATCTAAGACCACACAAACTAACTTAGAAATATGAAATAGCCAGTGTTGCACGACCCCCAATGGGGGAAATTCCTCATCTTTTACAGAGGAAAGACTTTTGGCCTTATTTAATTCAGCTCAGGTCTAATAAGTCTCAATTGTGTGCAATGAATTTCCTGTGATGTGTGCTAAAGGAGATACAATGATTAAATAAGACATGGCCCCTGCCTTTATCAGACAAAACATTTAGCCTCCTACTAGATGCTCTCAGCAGCCTATGAAAATCACATGCTATAGGTGATCTATTTGAAGAGAAGCTCTTATATACCCTCCTATCTTTGCTAAATCCAAAGAACCATATTTCCAAAGATGATGATTTTTTAAAATCAATGGAGATTGTCTGTTAAGTGGAAGAGTTATTATATCGTCTTACAGCTGATGAGATCCTAGGCTTAGTAAGCCAATCTGACAGCAAATTTAGTGTTGATGAGTTTTGGTGGGACTTTCTATATTTGTTTTTTTGTTCATGCCTTCTTAGGAGAAGAAGCACATGAGATTCGTTCCTTAGGTAATAAAAAAGAGAAAAGATTGAATGTCTTAAGGAATAATAGATTAAACATGAAAAAAGACGAGAGGAAAAATTTATTTATTTTATAAAGGAAACTAAATATAGTTGATGCTTGAAGATTTGCTATTGGGTTGTTGTAGATTTTTTTCCTTCCAATTTAATTAGTTTAGAATGATAAGGAGGAATCCCAAGAAGACGGCTATGAAGATTTGTTATTTTAATTAGCAAAGCATATAAATAGGAAAAGCATCATCCAGCATGAAGCAAAAAGGAGGCAACTTAACCAGGACCCAAGAAAGATAAGTCCATCACACCAATACCACCATATGAATTTAAGAGTTTTATGGGCTAATGCAGTCTCATAAAACAGCTCAAATGCCTTTAGCTTTCTGTGCATAAGAAAACTATTCAAGACTAGTATACTCTAAATAGAAAAATGTAATCCAATTCTCTACAAAAGTCATAAAGAGTAAACCAACTTCCAGGCACATGGGGAAATATAATAATGTACAAGAAGGGCACTGGTCAGGGGTTTTCTTAGAAAAAAATAAAACAAAATACTTGATTTTAGTCAGAAGACCTGACAGTGAGAATAGGCTCTGCCATTTGTTAGTTTGCATCTTATATAACAAGTCATGAAATGCCTCTGAGATTCAGTTTCTGAATCTGCACAATGGAATAACAATACTTACCCTATCAGTCTTACAGATCTATTGTGAGTTCTAAATAGCAACAAACTACCAAATCCCTCTGAGGTTCAGTTTGTTTATCTGTAAAATGGGGGGTAATAATATTTTCACTATCAACCTCACAGAGCTGTCGTGAACTCCGACTGACAAAATTGCATAAAGTGCTTTGTAAGCCATAAATGTCAACATTATTATTCTAGCTGCTCCCAAACACATTTTCTATTTATTTGCACATTCATAAGTAATATATTGACTAACCACACAACACTAGAACAACACATAGAATTGGAGGATAATATATTCATATTACTGAAACATATCATTTAGAAAAGACCAGTGTCCCTAATGAATGGGACATCAAATAGTTCATTTGAATTAGTTGGAGGATTTGTGTTCATTATAGGAGACTGATTATTATATCTACTTCTCATATTTGGCTCAGATTAATTTTGTCTCTGATGCTTTAAGTGCCTGGGGTGCATGGGTTTACGATGTCTGCATTACTATTGTGTGGTGTCTGTTTAATAGTTTATTGTTAGTGTTATTGACAGAATCTTGGGCAAACTTTTAAATTAAATGAATGTAGGGGAAGGGGAGAAAATTATGAGCTGTCTTTTAAGCTGCTGAACCTGTACTTGGGGTAGTCATATACATCTGTGTATGCCTTGCAGTTCCAGGGATGTGCGTGTGTGTGCGTGTGCATGCATGTGTGTATGTGTGTGTTTTACCTCCCCTTCCTAATTACACCTTCTGGGAAATAGGAGTTTGTACCATTTTGCCCCTCATTTGCATCATCACACAGAAACTCCAGTATTCACATCCCTTTGCCTGGTAAGTTGTGGGGAGTTTCGTTTCTGCACACTGATTATTCAGTCTGGCTCTCCTATCCTTGGAAGGCTCCAAGGGCATAGCGATGCTTCCTTCAGGCTTACAGCACACAGTTGAAAAGATGAGTCTCTGCCTTCTGCCCTGTTCAAAGAGTAGTGTTTGACATCCTATCAGCCCAGTTTCACCTTTTTGAAAAGTAGAATGCATCCATATATGGTGGAAATTCATAGACTTGTTGTTGCACTCTATATATATTCCAGCATTCATTTGAAAATTTAACCCTTGAGAATCATGCCTTCCAGCATACCCAGGGGTCTGACTTTTAGAGCAGGTTCATTATTTTCAATAGATTGGCAGAAGTGGTAAGACATTCAGTGTATGTCCTAGGGCTATACAAGTGCTATTTTACTGTCTATGGACATCCAGGGCATTTAATCAACTACCTGTCTGAAGTGTTTCATAGATCATAAAACCGATGCTTAACATAGACTATATTTCTTTTTAGCTTACCATTTCCTACTTACGTTCTAGAACTGTAAATACCACAAGTGAGATAAAGAGAATTTCACTTTAACTCCAAGTTATCACGGTACCAAATGAAGTAGAAAGTTGCCAATTCATTATGTGGTGGATAATAAGCCAATCAGGATTGTTCATGCAAAAAACAATTCATTTCCATTCAACTAACATTAATTAGACATCTAGCATGCTCTAGATGAGAGTGAGTAAATAGAGAGCCCAGCTCACAAATATGTCAGTAGAACAGGTTCTATGAGCCTGAGAAAGTCACTGAACCTCTCAAGGTTTTTAAGCAATTGCCTAAACTATAAATTGAAGAACAATTGCTGATCTGCATCGGGAAAGGGAGATTCCTCATTATGTGTTCTTTACACTAATGAAGTAAGTCCTACTGCCTAAAAAAGTCATGCAAAGTATGGTTTCAGATACTTACTCAGCAATGCCAAAAAAGAAAAGATCCCTTTAAAACTTACAAACTAGGCTACTCAGAAAGATGACAACATGCACAAATTAATAACTTTGATATAAAACAGCTCAAAGAAGGATCAATAAAGGGCTAGTCAAAGGGTAAGATAGAAACATACCTTTGATTTAGGATTAAGGGTTTCAAGTAATGTGTTATGGAAGAGCAGGAAGATTTAAATAGGAAAATCTAAGTAAGAGGACTGAAATTTTGACTAAATTATTTTGATTATTTTGATTGTTCACCATTCCATTCATATGTTCTAAAATGAAATGCTATTTGAAGGTATATAACATTATCACCTGGTATGTATGTATGTCATATGTATATGTGTGTATGTATGTATATGTGCCATTTCTTAGGTTTTCATAATATTTGATTTTCAAACAGACCCTTCTTAGACCATAAGTATTGTCCCCACTGTTACAGTGTTTGTACATAAAGAAAGTGATTTGGCTTAGTGTCGTCACTTACAATAAGAAGATTGCTGATTGAAAAATGAATTAGGATAAGAAAGAGAGAATAAGAGAAATAATTTCAACTGGGAAATTAAATAAAAAAGATATCCAATAGATATAATAATTCAATATTGTATTAGCCCTCATTTACATGATCCATATACTCTAATTTCCCTGTGTCCAGTATATATGAAAATTAACTAAAATGTTTTGAGAAACATTCTAATGACCTATATAATATAATCATAATTTGAAAAGGTACAAATCACTATATAGTGACACTTCTTGTAAGTGATAAGGCAAGATAAGAGCAGGAATGGAATGAATCCTGGAAGTTAGCACACACTACAAGGAAAAATATGTCAGAGTTGTATGACTTGTAGAGTTTAGAGTTCCATGTTTGAAATTAGGAAAAGCAAAAGATAGATCAGAAAGAGCTGACCAAGATCATGAGAGACCTAGAAAACATAATATGAAAGATGGTTGAAGATCTAATTTGCAGAAAAAAATATATAAATATATAGTTTTAGGAAAAAAATATTTATGAAGGAGAATAATAGATTTGTGTAAATGTCTGATGAGTACAGTAGTAGAGTCATTCTCTTTGGTTTAAAGCAGGTGTTCACAAGCTTTTGTGTTATGGATCCCTTTGGAAGCCTGGTGAAATCTCAGAACTCCTCAGAATAATGTTTTTAAGTGTATAAAATCGGATATAGAGGAGAATATGAAGGAAATCAATTATATTGCAATATAGCTATCAAAATTGCATCAGAGTGCTTAGACTCCAGATTAAGAATCCCTGTTCTAGAGGGCATGACTAGGACCAGTGAAGATATAATCATCATTGTGAGAAAAAAAAATTCCTACCCAGTATACCTATTATAAAATAGTCTGCTTGATTTAATAGCAAGATCCATGCCTTTAGAAGCATCCCATTGGAGGTTAAACAACATAGATATTTTAGGAGGGATACTTACTTTTGGTGAGAGGTTGGAATAGAGAAACTGTAAGGAAACTTCCATCCCTAAGATACTATGAAAATTTCATAATGTCAGACAACTAGGCAGAATTCATAGGCACAGTGGGGCTTCACTGTGAGCATATTTTCTATTCTGCCTCCTAGGGGGGAGGGGCAGTGGGATGGAGAACTCAAAATAGAGTCATTTTTTTTCAAAGATCAGTAGATAAATATTCTGCTGATGTCTTGGCCTATCTAACCTAGTACACATCACACATTTCCTATTGCTTATATTCAGTGATATGACTTCCATTTAACATTTGAGAAATACTACCCTCACTAAACATATTGATTTTTTCCAAGTTGTGTGAATTAACATTGTTCTGCCTAGTTGTTTGAACCCAAGAAGCTGAAATATTGCACCTAGAACTGTGAATTTCCATATATGGAAACTGTGAAATTACTATTTGCAGTCATCTTGATTTGTATCACAAAAACATTTCTGTATTGCATCCAAATCTCATTTGTAGTTACTATTTATAATAATATTACCATCCAAGTTATGTAAAAAGAAAAAAAGTGAAGCTCTTGGTAGACTTGTAGTTAGCATAATTATACATAAATGTATATATATATATATGTATAATTCTAAATAATTATCTTAATTAACAGGGTCATGGGTGGATGGATAAATACTTGACATTTGGAAAACAGTTTAATATGGAGAAAGAGTCTGAGAGGTTGGCAACCAAATATAAAACACTGGGGCAAAAACTAAAGAAGGAAAAAGGCTTGAGTTATTAGACCTATAGCACTTGGGTTCCCTAAATTTGACCCTCTGTTGACTGCTCTAAAGCCCATGGGGCTTAAGGATTAATCATCTACCTGCAGCTGCAGTTCACAAACTCCTGTTACTATTAAATCTTTTACAAAGCCAGAATAAATCGCACAATGTGATAATAAAGCAATGGTCATTCACTTGAAACCATGTAAAACTGATTGACAGAAAATAGCTATGTGAGCTACATCTCAGCATCACTCCTAAATTCTTATCCTCACCTCAAGGCAACAAGTAATGCACAAGATTTTGTTGCTGTTAAATCATTTCTGTCATGTCTGACTCTTTGGGATACCATTTGGAATTTTCTTAGCAAAGACACTGGAGTGGTTTGCCATTTCCTTCTTCAGCTCATTTCACAGATGAGGAACTGAGGCAAAGAGTATTAAATGACTTGTTTAGAGTCACTTGCTAGCAAGTGTCTGAGGCCAGATTTGAATATGGGAAGATAAGTCTTCCTGACTTCAGGCCCAGGATTCTATCCACTACATCACCTAGCTCCCCAATACACAAACCAGCCTCACTCTACTCACTCATCCCTAGAAAGGAAGGTGGGACTATCACACAAACACAGCCCAGATCCATTATCAGAAAGAAGAAATCAATGCATAAGGGAGAAAGATCCGGACATATGGAGTACATCTTCCTTATCATAGGAAATGGAAGGTGGTGAAGTAGGAAATAATACACAAATCATTTCAGCAAGTATTTATTAACCATTTACCATGTGGCAGGAATTGAGGTAGTTTTTAAGGATAAAAATATTAAAAAAAAAACTTTTTACTTTCAAGAGTCTATAAAGAAGTAGGTTTACTTTAATAATTATGTCTGATGGAAAAAGTGAACATTTAAGAAATAGATGAAAAATGGAGATCACAGAAGAGAAAATAGACATTTTATCATATCAAAAAATTTATACAAAATCAATTGAGTCAGAATAAGGAAAATAGCTAATTTGGAGAAAATCTTTGCATGCATTATATTTTCTACAAGTCTAATATTCAAGGTAAAGAGATTATTGACATACACATATATATATACAAACACATATGTATATATAATCATGAGTCATTCTCCAATAAATACGTTGTAAATTGTCCTGAGCCAACTTCAAGAGGCTTGAAAGTTATCAGCAATCATATCATATCAGCAATCATATCAGCAATCAATCAGGATTCAAACTAATAATAGAAATAGAAATAAACTACTCTGTGGCTTCATCTGTTAGAACTCAAAGTAACAAAGAAGATTAAAGATGGAATCATACATTCTTGATAGACTATGGAAACATATGCACACTGAAACATGGGGAAAAACGGAGGTTTTTTTAGATGATTCAGGAAAATGTTGCAATTATACATTAATAGTCAGTAAAGTGTTCATACACATTGATCTTATCCTACAACTGGTAATCTGTTTTAAGGAGGTCAAAGACAGAATAAAAAATTTCATATAAAAAGATTAACTAGAAAGTTGGTATCTATTCAATTGAAGAATATTTAACAAATTGTGGCTTGTGAATATAATACATTATTATAATATAAAGAAGAACAACTAAAATTTTTTTCAGAAAACCTATGGTATGATAAATACTGAAGCAAGCAGGAGAAGAATATCCATAATCACTATAATGATATAAATTCAAAAACACATAAGGCAAGCAATTGCAATAAACTGTCTTTGGTCCAGTGATGAAATATCTAGGATGTTAATAAAAATCATGGATTTAGAAATAAAGAAAACTTAATGGTCATCAACCTTGACACCTCTTTTTATTGAAAAGGAAGCCAAGCCCAAGAAAGTGGGCATAACTTGTTGGAAGCCAAACAAATTGTTAGTGGCAAAGCCAGGGATTAAATCTAAGTCTTGTCACTTCTAGACTAACAGTCTTTCCACTGCAAATCTGCCTCTTCCCTTCCTGAACCTCAATCCAACCATAGATAAATACAGATATAAAATGTGGTATATGGTGGCAGGCACAGTATGGGTTGATTTTGCTCAATGTTATTCTTTGTTATATGGAAGAATTCCCTGGAGGAGGAAATTTAAAATTGAAATTACTTGTATAAAAACAAAAGGTAACAAAAAACTCTTTAAAAAATTAAGAATACATGAAAATAAAAAGCAGATTAATGAAGAAGCAAGCAGTCATATTTCCAATTCTCCCAAGTTCCCACCTTATCACATGTTATGTCCCAAAGGGAGCATTGGTCTCAGCTTCTAACTAATGACTGAGGTCTTATCGAGCTGCTTCTATGGCCCAGAACAGGGATTACATATCAAGTCACTCTTGGCAAAGGGTTAGATTACCACCTGCAGTAATAGCAACATTCAATGCATAGGGCTACTCAGCATGACACTGCAGACTAGGGGCACTCACAACACAGTGTTGGCATGGGAACTAGGGTGAATGGTAGAGAATATTGCTGTTTCCCAGGACAGCAATCAGGTAATCAGGATGTAAAAGCCAGATCTTGGTCACTATTTCTTCTTTCGTTCCCCTCTTTTATTTCTTGCACAAAACTCCTAACCTGGTTCTCATCCCTCCATAGGATTGTCATCCTTTTCAATTGGACCTCCTAAAATTTGCTGAATTTCACATGAGCTTCTGGGAGATGTAGTTCTAAAATAAAACAAGAAATAGCCACCTTTCCCCTTCTTTCCCAAACATCCAGGATGACTGGATCAAATAATTCTGAAAGATTAAAAAGATGTGAAGAGGTCAGTTTTTAAAGAGACTTTAAAAGCCAAACATAGAATTTATATTTAACACCTAAGGTAATAGGAAACTGGTGATTCCACAGCTGAAAAGTTTTGCAGTTTGTATCTTCAGGCAATAAGAAATTGGTGAAGGTTCTAAATGATCTGGCTTTCACCTGAGCATCTCCCCATTTAGATGGACAGGCAGTCTGAATGGTCGATGTATAGCACCTGCAATTTAGGAGATATTAATTTTGCTTTTCAGAAACTAGAAAGCTAAGGCTATCATGGATTGTCCTTGTCAACAAATGGGCAAGAGCCAGCCAAACAAAATCAAGGTCATATCCAGAAATTTTGACTGCTGATATAGTAATTTTTGAAAGATTTATTGATGTTTATGTTTTTATATAACTGTCATTTATAGATTATCTCTTCTCCTTAAAAAGGCTGTGGTAGGGGGCAGCTGAGTGGTTCAGTAGATTGAGAACCAAGCCTAGAGACTTGAGGTCCTGGGTTCAAATTTGGCCTTGGGCACTTCCTAGCTGTGTGACTCTGGGCAAGTCACTTGACCCCCATTGCCTAGCCCTTACTGCTCTTCTGCCTTGGAACCAATATTTAGAATAAAATACTTAGTTTAAAAAAAAGATTCTGATAACAAAGTAGAATAATTATTTAAATTACCTAAACTGAATAATTTGGTGACATCATCTGAAAATGCTTATAATGCTGCATAACTATAGTACTTCACCTCTCTATTTTAAATTGTTTTAATTCACATAAATATCCTTCCCATTAAAAACATAAAAGAAAAAATTTCTATGCCTGGTTAAGCAAAACAAATCCTTTCATTGGTTATAACATTGGCTAATATTTGTGTGCTCATGTGAATATATATAAGCACATAGATTTAATGTGTAGAATGTGATACATAGATAGATGGATAGGTAGATGGAGAGAGACAGACAGACAGACAGAGATAATGTCTCTATCACAGTCTTCCCTAAATTTATCACTTCTAGACAGGAGATAGACTATGTTTTATCACCTGTCCTCTGAAGTCATAGATACCCACTTTATTGATCATAGTTCTTACAGCTTTCAAAGTGATTTTTCTTTGCATTGTTGTTCTTTTTATATAAATTATTCTCCTGATTCTGATAATTTCATTAATTGATTATGAAAATAACATTTTCAGTTATTTTTATATTGATATGTTAGTAATTATAATATAATAATGTCATTTTGGTATTTTCTTCTCCCTTCTGATTGAAGGACCAGAGGATAGAACACTAAATTTCTCCAAAATATATCCTTTATAGAAGGCACACAATGTTCCACATAACTTCATTTTCTTGCCACACGTCTGCCTGGCTTTTACTCCACAGAACATTTCCAACTCTTGGTATCTATCACCTGCTCCCTCCCTTTTTAGCTTCCTTTTGTGGGTATTT
This sequence comes from Monodelphis domestica, assembly GCF_027887165.1. NCBI lineage: Eukaryota > Metazoa > Chordata > Mammalia > Didelphimorphia > Didelphidae > Monodelphis > Monodelphis domestica. Next base: position 359,300,676 of record NC_077228.1, read on the forward strand.
TCTTCTCTCATCAAATGATAAGCTCTTTGAGGACAGGGACAGTCTCTTTTTATTATTTATTAATTTATTTACATCTCCAGAGTTTAGCCCAATGCCTGTAATGTAATAGGTACTTGATACATGTTTATTTAATACTATAATTTATTCTTCAGATTCTACTTCCTTTAGTTCACATACATCTTTCTTTAAATTCATCTATTTTCTCGTTTCTTACAATAATATTCTATCACATTCATATAACACAAATTACTGTTATTGCTTAGTTAATAGACATCCATATTATAGCATCTATTTTTCCTCAACACAAGATTATATATATGCATGTACACATTTCCTATATATATACATACTTATTTATATATACATATATATAATAGAACTGATATAAATTTATAAGAATGAGGCATTTCTCAATTGATAAATATTGAATGGCTGGTTCTCAAGTAAAAAAAATCTTCCTATGATTCTCTAAATTCCTCCATTTGATATTTCTTATAACCAAGTGATATCCCATTGTTTTTGTGTATAATGACTGGGAATATATCATAAGCAGGTCAAAGATTAATGTATTTTCCACAATTGTTTTGATCAACACAGAATCACTTAGCAATATTTTGCATAGCATCTGAATGTAATAGAAAATCCAAATCTATGTCATAACTAAATTAAGTTTACCATGAACCACTTATATGCCTACTATCATCATTAAAACAAACAAAATATAATTTATTGACTGTAACATTCTGGAAATATATTAAATGTATAAAACTCTTAGATACATATAATCTCCCCACCTGCCAAAATGTAAACCCTTAAGCCCAAGAAAGCTTATTCTTTTTTAATCTTCCAGTGAATAAAACAGATTCTTTTATTTGTGGATGCTAATAAATTCTTGTTTGGTTAGATTAGCTTGGACTTGGATTGCATGCCTGAAACTCATAACATAATGGAGAATATATGCTGTGGAATTATTGGGATGATACAAGAGAGGCAAGAAAGAACATATCAAAGAAGTCATGAAATTTATTGTAATTGCTGGGAATTTGGGAGGAGTTTTTGTGGAAGGTACCCCCTTTTTATCTAGTTGTGGGCTGAAGAGGAGGTGGGAACAATAAACAGAAAGAGAAGAGAGACATTCAAGAACTTGGCAAGTGAAGACAAATTAAAAAGAGGGAGAAAAGGAGATGTTAGAGTATGATGTAAAAAGGATGAAAAGAGAGACACAAGGTAGGAAAGACCATGGGTAAGGAAAAAATTACTAAAAAAGGAAGTGAAATAAAGATGAGAAGGAACAAAAGGGTTTGCAAGAAACAAGGGAGAAGGGAAATTTAGATATATATTTTTCAGATTCAAACATTATTTGGTCGTTTTCAAACATTATTTATTGGAACCAAAGCTCATTTTCTTTTCATCCTCCCCTCCCACCACCGTCCCATTGACGATGCATGATTCCTCTGGGTATCACATGTGTCCTTGATCCGAACCCATTTCCATGTTGTGGTATTTGCATTAAGGTGTTCATTTAGAGACTCTTCTCAATCATATTCCCTCAACCCCTGCAGTCAAGCAGTTGCCTTTCCTCAGTGTTTTTACTACCACAGTTTGTCCTCTGCTTGTGGATAGTGTTTTTTTCTCATAGATCCCTGCAGATTGTTCAGGGACATTGCACTGACACTAGCGGAGAAGTCAATTATGTTTGATTGTACCACAGTGTATCAGTCTCTGTGTACAATGTTTTCCTGGTTCTGCTCCTTTCGCTCTGCATCACTTCTGGGAGGTTGTTCCAGTCCCCATGGAATTCCTCCACTTTATTCCTTTGAGCACAATAGTATTCTATCACCAACATATACCACAATTTGTTCAGCCATTCCCCAATTGAAGAACATCCCCTCATTTTCCAGTTTTTTGCCACCACAAAGAGTGCAGCTATGAATATTCTTGTACATGTCTTTTTCCTTATTATCTCTTTGGGGTACAAACCCAGCAGTGCTATGGCTGGATCAAAGGACAGACAGACAGTCTTTTATTGCCCTTTGGGCATAGTTCCAAATTGTCCTCCAGAATGGTTGGATCAATTCACAACTCCACCAGCAATGAATTAATGTCCCTACTTTGTCACACCCACTCCAGCATTCATTACTTTACTTTGCTGTCATGTTAGCCAATCTGCTAGGTGTGAGGTGATACCTAAGAGTTGTTTTGATTTGCATCTCTCTGATTATAAGAGATTTAGAACACTTTTTCAGGTGCTTATTAATAGTTTTGATTTCTTTAACTGAAAACTGCCTATTCATATCCCTTTCCCATTTTTCAATTAGAGAATGGCTTGATTTTTTGTACAACTGGTTTAGCTCTTTATAAATTTGAGTAATTAGTCCTTTGTTAGAGGTTTTTGTTATGAAGATTGTTTTTCAATTTGTTGCTTCCCTTGTGATTTTAGTTACATTGGTTTTATTTGTACAAAAACTTTTTAATTTGATGTATATATTCAAAATTATTTATTTTATATTTTGTGACTCTTTCTATGTCTTGCTTGGTTTTAAAATCTTTCCCTTCCCAAAGGTCTGACAGGTATACTATTCTGTGTTCACCTAATTTACTTAAAGTTTCCTTCTTTATGTTCAAGTCATTCACCCATTTTGAAATTATCTTGGTGTAGGGTGTAAGATTTTGATCCAAACCTAATCTCTCCCACACTGTCTTCCAATTTTCCCAGCAGTTTTTAACAAATAGTGGATTTTTTGTCCCCAAAACTGGGGTCTTTGGGTTTGTCATAGACTTGTCTTGCTGAGGTCACTTACCCCAAGTCTATTACACTGATCCTCCTTTCTGTCTCTTAGCCAATACCAAATTGTTTTGATGACCACTGCTTTATAATATAGTTTGAGATCAGGGACTGCAAGGCCACCTTCCTTTGCATTTTTTTTTCATAATTTCCCTGGATATCCTTGATCTTTTGTTCTTCCAAATGAACTTTGTTGTTTTTTTCTAGTTCAGTAGAAAAAAAAAGTTTTTTGGAAGTTCGATGGGTATGACACTAAATAGGTAGATAAGTTTGGGTAGAATGGTCATTTTTATTATATTGGCTCGTCCTACCCATGAGCAGTTAATGTTTTTCCAACTACTCAAATCTAGCTTTAGTTGTATGGAAATTGTTTTGTAGTTGGGTTCATATAGTTCCTGTGTTTGTTTCGGCAAATAGATTCCCAAGTATTTTATATTGTCTAAGGTAATTTTGAATGGAATTTCTCTTTCTAATTCCTGTTGCTGAGATGTGTTAGAGATATATAGAAATGCTGATGACTTGTGTGAGTTTATTTTGTATCCTGCAACTTTGCTAAAATTGTTGATTATTTCCACTCACTTTTTGGTTGATTCTCTAGGATATGTTAAGTAGACCATCACATCATCCACAAAGAGTGATAGCTTGGTCTCCTCATGGCCAATTTTAATACCCTCAATTTCTTTTTCTTCTCTAATTGCTACTACTGGTTTTTCTAGTACAATGTTGAATAATAAAGGTGATAAGGGGCATCCTTGTTGCACTCCTGATCTTATGGGCTTCTAGTTTATCCCCATTGCAGATGATGTTGGATGATGGTTTTAGATAGATACTGTTTATTGCTTTTAGGGTGGATCCTTCTATTCCTATACTTTCTAGTGCTTTCAATAGGAATGGGTGTTGTATTTTGTCAAAGGCTTTTTCTGTATCTATTGATATAATCATGTGATTTTTGTTGGTTTGCTTGTTGATATGGTCGATTATGTGGATGGTTTTCCTGATATTGAACCATCCTTGCATTCCTGGTATAAATCCTCCTTGATCAAAGTGAATAACCCTTGTGATGACTTACTGAAATCGTTTTGCTTGTATCCTGTTTAAGATTTTTGCATCTATGTCCATTAAGGAGATTGGTCTGTAGTTTTCTTTCTCTGTTTTTGTCCTGCCTGGCTTTGGGGTCAGTACCATATTTGTGTCATAGAATGAATTTGGTAGAACTCCCTCTTTGCTTATTATGTCAAATGGTTTGTATAGTATTAGGATTAGCTGTTCTTTGAATGTTTGATAGAATTCACTTGTGAATCCATCGGGTCCTGAGGATTTTTTCTTTGGGAATTCTTTGATGGCCTGTTGGATTTCTTTTTCTGATATGGGATTGTTTAATAATTCTATTTCTTCTTCTGTTAATCTAGGCAATTATTATTTTTGTAAATATTCATCCATATCACCTAGGTTGGCATATGTATTGCCATATAAGTGGGCAAAATAGTTTTTAATGATTGCCTTAATTTCCTCTTCATTGGAGGTGAGTTCTCCCTTTCCATCTCTAATACTGCTTATTTGATTTTCTCCTTTCCTCTTTTTTATTAGATTGACAAGCATTTTGTCTATTTTGGTTGCTTTTTCAAAATACCAGCTTCTAGTCTTATTTATTAGTTCAATAGTTCTATCACTTTTCATTTTATTAATTTCTCCCTTAATTTTTAGGATCTCTAATTTGATTTTTTTCTGGGGATTTTTAATTTGTTTTCTTTCAAGTTTTTTGATTTGCATGTCTAATTCATTGATCTCTGTCCTCCCTAATTTGTTATTATATCAACTCAAGGATATAAATTTTCCCCTGAGTTCTGCTTTGGGTGCATCACATAGAATTTGAAAGGATGTCCCATCATTGTCATTTTATTCAATGAAATTATTAATTGTTTCTATGATTTGTTCTCTGACTAGTCGATTTTGGAGAATCATGTTAATTAATTTCCAATTAGTTTTTGATTTAGCTCTCCTTGTACCCTTATTGATCATTATTTTATTGCCTTTTGATCTGAAAAGTTTGCATTTATTATTTCTGCTTTTCTACATTTGTATGCCATGCTTTTATGACCTAGTGTATGCAATCTTTGTGAATGTGCCATGTGCTGCTGAAAAGGTTTATTCCTTTTTGTCCCTATTTATTTTTCTCCATATATCTACTAATTCTACTTTTTCTAAGATTTCATTCATCTCTTTTACCTCTTTCTAATTTATTTTTTTATTTGATTTATCTAAATTTGATAGTGGTAGGTTCAGGTCTCCCACTAGTACGGCTTTACTATCTATTTCCTCCTTCAATTCTACTAGTTTTTCCATTAGAAATTTGGGTGCTATACCATTTGGTGCATACATATTGATTAGTGACATTTCCTCATTATCTATACTCTTTTTTAATCAGGATATATTTAGCACCCCTATCCCTTTTAATTTGGTATATTTTTACTTTGGCTTTGTCAGATATTATGATTGCAACTCCTGCCTTCTTTAGGTCAGTTGAGGTCCAATAGGTCTTGCTCTACCCTTTAATTCTTACTTGTGAGAATCTACTCACCTCATGTATGTCTCTTGTAGACAACATATGGTAGGATTCTGGATCATAATCCAGTTTCCTATTTGTCTACATTTTATGGGTGAGTTTATCCCATTCATGTATAAAGTTATGATTGTCACTTTTGAATTCCCTAGCATTTTGATGTCCTCTCCTAGTTCTGACCTTTCTTCTTGTGCTATGTCCTTTTAGTCCAGTGGTTTACTTTTAGTCAGTCCCCTGATTCCCTTCCCTTGATATGCTTCCCTTTCTGGCCCCTCCCTTTTTGTTCCCTTCTTGTTGTTTATGGTCTGTTAAGTACCCTCCTCCCTCTCCTTCCCTCCCCTTTTTTATTTTTTTAGTTCCCTTTCCCCTACCCCCTACTTCCTTACCTTTGAGGATAAGATAGACTTTAAGATCCCAATGCATCTAGATGTTCTTCCCTCTCAGAATTGATTTCACTGAGAGTAACATTTGGGTATCACCTATTAGCACTCTCTTCCTCTCCCTCTTATAAGAGTATTCTTCCCCTCCTCTTCCCATGTGTGTCTTTGTGTGACAAAGATTATTCTATTTATTTTATTTCTTAAAGTATCTCTTAGTACCGTCGATCCCCCTTCACCATTTCCCCCCTTATCATTTTATAGCCTTTAATGCCCCAATCTTTTCTTATGAATGGTTCTTTTATTTACTATAATAATGAAAACATTTTTGAGAGTTATAAATAACATTTCTCCCATATATTAATATATATAATTTGATCTAATTGTAGCCCTTAAGGAAGAGAGTTTGAATAAAAAAATTTAAAAAAGAGAAAAAAGAAGCATTTTTCTCCTTTTCCCTTTCTTTCATAATTACCTTTTCCTGTTTCTCTTGATCTTTGTGTTTGGATGTCAGACTTTCCACTTAGATCTGGTCTTTTCCTTACAAATACTTGGAAATCTTCTATTTTGATGAATGCCCATACTTTCCCCTGGAAGTATATTGTCAGTTTTGATGGATAGGTGACTCTTGGTTGAAGACCCAGTTCTCTTGCCTTTCTGAATATCGTGTTCCAGGCCTTGCGGTCCTTCCATGTGGAAGCTTCCAGGTCTTGTGTGATCCTGATGGGTGCTCCTTTGTATCTGAATTGTTTCTTTTTGGCTTCTTGCAGGATTCTCTCCTTAGCTTGAAAGCTCTGGAATTTGACAATTACATTTCTGGGAGTTGTTGGGTTTTTTTTTTTTTTAGTTTAGTGTAGAGGGTGTTCTATGAATTCTTTCAATGTTATTTTTGCCCCCTTGTTCAAGAATTTCAAGGCAGTGTTCTTGGATGATCTCTTGTAGTATGGTGTCAAGGTTCCTGTTTATTTCTGGCTTTTCAGGTAGACCAATGATTCTTAAATTATCTCTCCTTCCTCTGTTTTCCTGATCTGTCACCTTGTCAGTGAGATATTTTATGCTTTCTTCTATTGTATCAGTCTTTTGACTTTGCTTTAGTAATTCTTGCTGTTTTGCAAGATCATTGGTTTCCAGTTTCTCAATTCTTGTCCTTAAGGCCTGGTTTTCTGCTTTAATCTTTTGGCATTCAGCTGTAACTTTTTGATTCTCTAATATAATTTGTTGATTTTCTTTTTGAACCATTTCCCACTTCTCTTTCCAAAGGGCTTCCATCTTTCTGATGATAATTTAGATATAGTCTTAATTATTGTTCTGTTATAGTATTGCTAATCTTACTGATTTTGCAGTTTTTATTGCTTTAGCATGAACATAGAGTTAATTTGTTCTCTTTTATTTAAGATTTCAAGGTATATCTGAGAAAAATAAGGATATTCAAAACAAATTAGAATCATAATAGTTGGGAACTGATCACAGTATGAGCCTTAAATAATAGAAAGTAAAAATAGTAACGTAACAATATCCCCTCTCAAACAAAAACAAGGTGTTTTACACTCCTGTCTAATGAACCAAAACAATATATCACCCCATTTTTGTTAAAAGAATGAGGTTGCTAGAACCAAATTGTGGAACTAACTCTAAAGAAAGTCACAAGTAGAAATCTGAAATCAAGATAACTCTCATGAAAAGAAAA